>NW_006263599.1:154191-161459 GCF_000469605.1 Apis dorsata | reverse complement strand
TATATTTTCTTGCATTCTACTTCATTCTATAGCTTAAATGTATATATATATATATATGTATATATATATTTAATATATATATATAAAATATAAATAATACACGTGTAATTTATGTAAAGTAATTAATAAACTTTTGTATCTATATCATTAAATTAATAATTAAAACTTTTTATATAAATTCACATGTATTTTATTTCATGACAATAATTTCAACATTCATTAAACGTTTTCGTATTAATTAATTAAATAATATTGATTTTTGTAAGTATAAATAATAATATTTATCATTTCTAAGCATTTATAACAACAAATTAAATTCAATATACTTCATTGATGATTTTTGTCTTTTTAAATTTTTATATTTCGATCGCTTATTAATTTGGAGGTTATGGTCATAACCTTAATTGCATGTAAACAACCATAAATAATCTTCATTTTTTTAATAAAAAATAAGACAAAATATAAATACTATAGAAAATATAAATAATAGAAATTAACTAAAGTTAGTTGTTATATATTTTTTATAGTCATAAACTAAAAAGATATTACTATGGATGCTGATTTATATGATGAATTTGGAAATTATATTGGTCCTGATTTGGCTTCTGATAGTGAAGATGAAAATGAATATGGAAATGCTGGAGATGAAGCAGAAGATAGAGAACGATCAGATGAAGAAATGGAAGAAGACAAAGATGAAACTAGAGAGCAATCAGATCAAGGCAACTCTATGGCAGTTGTACTACACGAAGATAAAAGATATTATCCAAGTGCTTTAGAAGTTTATGGGCCAGAGGTAAATTTAATAATTGTATTTTTATTATTAGCCTCAACATTAATACATATTTAATATATTATTAATATGTTATAGGTAGAAACATTGGTACAAGAAGAAGATGCACAACCATTAGATAAACCATTAATAGCACCAACAAGAAAACCAAAGTTTCAAATAAAACAACAACAACTTCCAGAAACAACATATAGCATAGAATTTTTAGCAGATATGATGGATGCACCTCATCTCATACGTAATGTTGTTTTGCTTGGTCATCTACATCATGGCAAAACTACTTTAGTTGATTGTCTAGTGAGACAGACTCATCCCTATCTACACAGTGTTACAGATGAAAAACCTTTAAGGTACAATAAATGTATATGAATAATTGCAATTAATATTTATAATTAGAAAATATATATATATATTTATATTTTTTTAGATATACAGATACATTATTCACGGAACAACAGCGAGGAGTATCAACAAAAGCAACACCTGTAACTTTATTGCTGCAAGATGTGAAATCAAAATCTTATCTTTTAAATATATTCGATACTCCTGGTCACGTAAATTTTTCTGATGAGGCAACAGCAGCAATACGTTTATCCGATGGTGCGATATTGATCGTCGATGCTGCTGAAGGGGTTATGTTAAACACAGAACGTTTATTAAAACACGCGCTTCAGGAAAAACTTGCGTTAACAGTTTGCATAAATAAGATAGATCGACTTATTCTAGAATTAAAATTACCTCCATTAGACGCGTATTATAAATTAAGACACATCATCGAAGAAATTAATGGTCTCATAGCGCTATATTCGGATTCTGAAAATCCATCTTTTGTATCTCCTGCAATCGGAAATGTATGCTTCGCGAGTTCAGAGTACAATGTTTGTTTCACTCTGAAATCATTTGCAGCACTTTATGCTAGAACTCATCCCACTCTTAATGCTAATGAATTTGCGAAGCGGTTATGGGGAGATATATATTTTAATTCGAAAACGCGAAAATTTACAAAAAAACCACCGCATAATACCGCACAACGCAGTTTTATCGAATTTATTCTTGAACCATTATATAAAATTTTCGCCCAGGTTGTTGGCGATGTTGATACAACTTTACCTGATGGTTAGTTATAAAGAAATTTTTATAGGTTAGGTTATTGAGTTTTTCGTATCGTAACATAATTTCTAATTTAATTTCACAGTACTAGATGAATTAGGAATAAGATTAACATCGGAAGAAATGAAAATGAATATTAGGCCTCTCTTGAGGTTGGTATGCACACGGTTTTTAGGAGATATGTGCGGATTGGTCGATATGTGTGTAGCCCACGTTCCCAGTCCTCAATCACATGCACCGGTTAAAGTTCAACACGTATACACAGGCCCTATGGATTCACCTCTCGCGCAGAATATGATTAATTGCGATCCTAATGTTAGTATATACGAAATATTTGTATGTACGTCTCTTCCAGATAGAATCTAACACAAAAATGATATTTACAGGGAAGATTAATGATTCATAGTACAAAAATGTATCCTACCGAAGATTGTACATTATTTGTTGTCCTTGGAAGAGTAATGTCAGGTACACTCGAGGCGGGACAACGCGTTCGCGTATTAGGCGAAGCATATTCGCGTACTGATGAAGAAGATTCTCGAGTTCTGACCGTGGGAAGATTGTGGATTAGCGAGGCACGCTATTCAATAGAATTAAACAGAGTTCCCGCAGGCAATTGGGTTCTTATCGAGGGTATAGACAGGCCAATCGTAAAAACAAGCACGATTACTGATCTCACAAATTCAGACGATTTACATATTTTCCGCCCGCTAAAATTCAATACACAGAGCGTAATTAAAATTGCGGTCGAACCTGTCAATCCATCAGAATTGCCAAAAATGTTAGATGGTCTCAGAAAAGTGAATAAAAGTTATCCTTTGTTGGGTACCAGAGTCGAAGAAAGCGGCGAACACGTCGTCTTAGGCACTGGTGAATTATATTTAGATTGCGCAATGCACGACTTGCGACGTATGTATTCGGAGATCGATATAAAAGTCGCAGATCCTGTTGTTGCTTTCGCTGAGACAGTGGTAGAAACGAGTTCTCTTAAGTGTTTCGCTGAAACACCTAATAAACGGAATAAATTGACGATGATAGCCGAACCACTCGAGAGAGGCCTTGCGGAGGATATCGAGGCGGAGCATGTTAAAATCACATGGAACAAGTAAGTGTAAAAAATTTATATCTCATAATTTACGAAACAAAATGTGTCTATTCTTACAGAAAACGATTAGGAGAATTCTTTCAAACGAAATATGATTGGGATTTGCTAGCTGCGCGAAGCATATGGGCATTCGGTCCAGACGCTACGGGTCCTAATATTTTAGTTGATGATACTTTGCCATCGGAAGTAGACAAAACGTTATTGAATAGTGCTCGTGATGCTATTATTCAAGGTTTTCAGTGGGGAACTCGAGAAGGTCCTCTCTGCGAGGAACCAATTCGAAACGTGAAGTTTAAAATTTTGGATGCCGTAATTGCCCAAGAACCTCTTCATCGAGGAGGTATCTAAATATTATTGTTTTTCTTTCTTTCTTTCTTTCTTTTATTTTACGAACAAAATTAATTTTTTCTTTTTACAGGTGGTCAAATAATTCCAACCGCCAGAAGAGTAGCGTACTCTGCTTTCCTCATGGCAACGCCCAGGTTGATGGAGCCATATTTATTCGTCGAAGTTCAAGCGCCTGCGGATTGCGTATCGGCAGTTTATACTGTACTGGCTAAGAGAAGAGGTCACGTGACCCAAGACGCTCCTGTTCCTGGAAGTCCCTTATATACTATCAAAGCCTTCATTCCAGCAATCGATAGTTTCGGATTCGAGACCGATTTACGAACTCACACGCAAGGCCAGGCATTCTGCCTGTCTGTATTTCATCATTGGCAAATCGTACCTGGCGATCCATTAGACAAAAGTATTACGATTCGACCACTCGAGCCACAACCAGCTACACATTTAGCTAGAGAATTTATGTTGAAGACAAGAAGACGGAAAGGACTTTCCGAAGATGTATCTATCAATAAATTCTTCGATGATCCTATGTTACTTGAATTAGCCAGACAAGACGTTCTATTGAATTATCCATTATAAACTATTTCCAAATAATTTCAACTTTAATATAAGAATGTATCCATATCCAATAAATAATTAATTTTATATAATAATCTGTCTATTGTGTTTATTTATGCCTATCTTCTATTTCTATTTCCCTTGCTCCTCTTTATATCCATAAAAAAGTATCTTATAGATGAAAAGAAATCTAATTATATTTTTTACTTATATTTGAAAGCGTTTCTTGATATTTATCAATATGCGGCATATATACGAAACGATAAAAAGAAGAAATGTTAATCCTATAATTACATGGTTATAAATAAAAAATGTTACTAAAGAATGTGGAATATATTGCGAAAATATATTGCGTATTCGAAAGTAGATTGCAATGTACGATAAAAAATCGATGTCTACATCAATTCTATGTATAAAGTAAAATCATCAAATATTAAACAATATTATATTATATCTATAATAAAACTTATATTTTTTTTATTACTCTAATAAAACAGATTCGGAAAATCAATATAACTATTTAATATTAAAGATACTCTTAACAGAAAATAACAGACATTCCTAGGCGTTGCTATTAAAATACTCGAGTATTCGATTTATTCTATTGGATTTAACATAAAATTAATCATTTGATATGAATTGAATAATATAAATATCATAAATCATAAGATAAAAAAAGAATAGAAAATCTGAAATGTTTAGCATACGTCGAAGATGGAAATTCGAGATGGAAATGTAAGTATTGGTCGCGCAGCGCGCGCAGATAGCAGGCGGAGTCGCAACTGCGCATAGTCGAATGGGAGGTTAAAGTGGTCGGAGCTTGGCGCCATTTTACCTACTATGGCCATGCCCATTCATCCGCCCATCAGCGTCGATCGACCAAGAGAGTTGTACTGCCTTGATGGACGCAAAACCGGGTTCGTTCAGCGACTGTCTCTTTTCAAGGCGATGTCGCTGAAGCAGACTACCGCGTCGCCGCCGATCGATCAGTCGACTTCACGTACTTCTCTCTCTCTTTTCCCTCTCTGAAATCCATGCTACTATATATGCACAATCATGTTTTTTTGACGCTTGATTTTTGTGATGAGGCCGAATCTTCAAATGAAAGTTTCTAGGCCTTATTCCAAAGAAATGAAGCCATTTTTAACCGATTAATGATCTATTATATGGCGCTACAACGTTTTATAATTATATCATAATATAAAGTGAATAACTTGAAATTGTAAAACTTTTTTACAGCGTTTTACGAAGAATAAAATTGATAACAGGATCTATCAGTATTAAAAGATATAACACGAATTTAAACATTCGTGTCAAAAAACGCGTTAAATAACTAACATAAACAATTGAAATACACAAGTATACAATTGAAAATACGCAAAAAATGCGTGACACGGATTATTTACAATAACGTGTGATGTGCTAACGACGACACTGTTGGTGCGCAAGATATTTCTCGAATACGGTTCGGTGGCTTTCGTAGCGCGTTATCGGTAGACGGTGTGCTTGTATGCGTAACTATCGTCGTAACTAGAATAACGCCTTTACGATCGTGCAGCCACGTTTGCCTTGTTTGCCAACCATGAGTGCCTCGTTTCTTTGACATACAGATCGAAGTTACGAAACTAGAGGTCTTGATGAATCGTTAATGGAATACGTTTAATAAGCAACTTCGATGTCTCATATTTATTAGCACGCAGTGCCAGCGTTATATGCTTGCGTATTTATCGTGTGTATTCGTCGATATATCAACTATTATCATAATACGAGACAGATTGCTGTTCATAATAGTTCGAAACCAGTATTTTATGCTCGATGCGCCGTGACTGCATTCAACGCATCTAATAATTAGAGCAACGTGGAAAGGGATTGTATTCGGTCCAACGAATTCCACGTACTGATTAACTATGCATAATTTGACGGTCTTTCTTTGGAATTTGAAAATATAAATAATATTTAAATATTAAATATTTTAACCTAACCTTGGACCAATCGTCTATTCTTATTTCGAAGCAGGTAAAGAAAGAGATTTATTTTCGTAAAGATTAGGTAAATACATGGAACGAAAAAGAAAGGAAAGTACTGGAAAAAGAACCGTTGCTTTCTCGCGTCGGTGAATAAAGGTGAAACGATCCACGGTCGATCTGACTTCGAATCGATTAGTTCTTTTTTTACTAGCATACACCGTCGATCGATAAGGAACGAAATCGATCCATTTCAATGATTCGATCAATGATAAATTTAACGATCAAAGAATACAAAAGGTAAAAAAGTATAGTAGAAATAGGAGAGAGGATTGGGCAAGAAGAGGAAAGGTCGTAATCGCGGAAGAGGACGAGGTCGGAACAGGAAACCGGCTGGTTCGTCGACGCTCGCCGACGCTCGGCGTCGCTCGTGCGGCTCCGTCGTAACGAGGCGGGGTTTAGGCGGGGTCGATACGAACAGAGCCCGTGTCTTCCCATCGTTTCCGTGCAGCGTCGTTCTAATCGCACCGTATCGAAAAGTGGCAGCGACTACCGCCGCAGTTCGGCGCCACCGCTGCACACACTTGCTCTCTTGTTGGCCTCCCCCGCCACCGCCACCGCCGCCGCCACCACCACCTCCATCATCGCCACCGCCCCCGCCGCCGCCGGCACCATCACCACCACCACCACCACCAGATCCCCGATATCATCGTGCATCGTCGCACTCATTCGAGAGTCGGCCGAGTGCACCGAATCGAGTCGTGGCCAGAGAGAGCGGTTACGTTACGTCGAGGCGCGCGACGAGACCCCGCGAGTCCTCTACGGGGAGGGGGTAGCGCGGAGGGGAAGATTGAGCGAGAGACTTCGAGGGGGGAGTGTGAGAGCAAGAGAAGGAAGGAGTGATACAGGCAAGAGCGCGCGCGCGCGCCTGTCGACCCACCGGTCGATCGACAACCACGTCGTCGACGGGACAATCACGACGACGACGACAACGGTGAGGAAAATCACGGTGCACGAGGATAATAAAGACGAGATCGAGTTACTCCTCTCGATTAGAGCGAGAAGGACGAGAACGTAAGAAGAACGACCAAGGAAAGGAGAAAAACTTGGTAAAGGAGGAAGGGGAAAGAGACGGACGGAGAAAAGAGAGAGTGTGTGTGTGTGTGGAAGAGCGAAAGAGAGGCAAGTATCGTGAGGAAGGAAGGAAGGAAGGAAAGAAGGAAGGGAAAGGAAAGAGAGAAAATCGGGTCGAAATCGTCGGACATGTGCGCGGCGCTGTGCTCGCAAGCAGCAGGGACGTGATGGTACGTAGCTCGCAGCGTGCAAGTTATCAGGATTGCTCGCGGTCACGGGTTCGTGACGACCATGGTGAGGAGTGCGACGGCGTGAGCGA
>NW_006263599.1:148775-153869 GCF_000469605.1 Apis dorsata | reverse complement strand
TCCGCTGTTACGTTCCGCTGCCAGCCGGGACGGCAGCTCGCTGGCCACGGCGACCATCTCTCTCGCTACGCTGGTAAGCACCTACACGTAAGCCTCTCTATACCGCCCTGAAACGTGTGGTAGTCGCGTGAATCGACCGACAAGACGGTACTACACTCGGTGTATAACTCGCGATCCTCTGCCGAAGATAGGAGCGCTGCCCGCCGCGATGTTACCCGCGAGATCCTGTTGCCTGGAATAGCTACCGTGGTTCTCTCGGACCGGTACGTCGACGTTCAGCGCAAAAACGCTCGAACCACCGATGTTACCGTGGCAACGCTCCTATCGACGATGGCTTACCCTCGCGATTCTCGATTGTCGTTCTTTTCGTTTTTTTTTTCTTTCCTTCCTTCAGTTTTCCCTTTACCGCCTCGCGATTCGATTCATTTCTTCCGCCTGGCAATCGTAACTTCGCCGTGCGTCGTGAAACGTGATCAGAATCGTAGCGATGGATTATACGTCCAAAAATTTGGATCACGATTCTCTCGAGAGTCACGTCAACGTTAAAAAAACCGCGACGTACGCGGTGAACGAATTAGGTGGTCTCACGGGACTTGGCGCCAGACCTTTCTCAAGTTCGAACGCCGAAGCCCTTCTACTCGTCCTTTCTCTCTCTTGTTTTCCCCTCTCGCACACTCTGTCTTCCCCTTTCCTCCAATTCCTCATTGCTCCTGCCATTCTCGATGACTCCACTGACTCGTTTATGTCGTATATCCGGCTTTTGGACGGATCATCATCGCAGAACGAAGTTTCTGAAACGCGAGCAGTTGAGTCATGTCGTTGACAACGCAGGTGGTCGAGCCTTTCCTCCTTTCTTCGAGTTCGTTAGCCATGCGCAGTGACACTTGGCCTCTGTTATTATCGCGCGGGAGATCTGTGCGCGCGAGCTCTAAAAACCTAGTTTTTCCAGGCCGACGTGGTCGCGTGACTGGTTGGTTTCACTGTCAAGTACCTTTCACGCGAGATCTTCTCGTTGCTCATCGCACACATGAAGTGCGCGATTCTATCCCCATTCCTCGATCAAGAAAGTTTTCCTTAATGTCCTCGCCAGGATAACGTTGGTCCAAAGAAGGGTAGCAAGAAGAGAAATTATTAAGGAAATAGGAGGGAACCGATTTTGATGATTTTTGAATATGTTGCAAAAATCAATATTTTAAACAATTTTTTCCTTTGCTTTTTCTTTTTTGCATAAACACTACTACGTATTCTGTTAAACACATGGCGGCAATTACAGCGGATGAACTAGTCTAAACAATATTTGCTCATGGATGATGGTAGGATTTAAAATGAAAAATTATTAATCATTCAAAAATGAAATACAAAACAATCTCGAGCGATCGAAATTACAATGAATATTAACATAATTCTTGATATCTATCTCTTAATGTATTTATTGACAAAGAATCAGTTTATGCACATGCAATCACGAACATATATCTACGAGATTCTATATAATAGCAGCAATCTTTTTTTACAAATAATCTCGAAATTATGTCTGAACAGCGGTAATATGTTCAAAATATTAATTTCTGCAACATTTCCAAAAACTATCAAGATGGTGAGGACCTTCCTATTTCGAATAATTACCGCAGGAAGCGATTTTTTCCATCATCGTTTAACGCGAAAAGCAACTTGCTATACAGCGCGCGAAATCAGATTTGTTCGCGCTAATACTATTTAAATATTCATATTATGCTCGTCAATAGAGACATTTATATGATCGAAAATATTATCGAATATTGGTCAAGAGATAAGTAGAAAAAAAGAGAGAGAGAGAAAGAAAGAGAGAAGAGAGGAGAAGAGAAAGCATCCCCTTTAAGAGATAGACCTTAAAGGCACGGCGTAACTCGTTTCTCCCCTCTTAGATTTCACGAGATATTTCATTATTCTAAATATATCGACGGCATGTACGAGTCTCGCGTAAATGGAAATCGCCGCTTCCAATGTATCCTAATGTGATTACGTGCGTGTGTTCCCTCCCATTCCCCCCTCCGTGCGCGCGACTACCTGCATTTCGGAATCCTCCAACCATTATTAGAATGCACATCGATATCGCTGTTCCCGGTATTAATGCGTACGATACGCGATTTAATTTTAGATAAGCCAAAGATCGCCGATCGCTGACTCGTTCGCTGTCGCGCTGGATAAATCATAACGATACGTATAAATTTTAGAAGAGATTACTGGGAGAAACGGAAAAGTTAGGTTAGAATTTTCTACGACACCGACGCACGGACGAAAACATGTTGCGTAGTTAATTAAAAAAGTATTTAATCGTTGCTCTTTGGTCTCGTGGATTAACAATCGGATGGCACACAGCTGTTTCAGAACCGAGTAGCGACATGGAGGCAAAGGAGAGGGAGAAGCCGCTGGTTAAAGACTTGAACGAACATATCGTATGTCCTCTGTGCAGAGGCTACCTCATAGATGCAACGACTCTCGTGGAATGTCTGCATTCTTGTTAGTATTTCTTTCGATCAGTAGAGATTCTCGTCTCGTTATAGGCGATCGAACAATTTTCACGGATTCGATTCGCATGTCATCGTTTTATTATTCATTAATTTGCAATGGTAAAAAAAGTTCAAACAAATCAAAGTTATCTACATATAATATCGTCCGTTACAACGAATATAAACGCGTGTTGCGCCGTACCTCGAACGGCTGTATCTACTTCGCGTGCGTGAAATAATCCATCCGTTCGTCTGCCCTTCTGGCAGGGTGCTAAATTCGAGAAGGGTGACTAACCGTCTCGTTTCATGAGTTTTTAATATAACACCTCTAACCTCTAATGAGAATTTTGAGAGATGACAACGATTTTTGATAAAACGATTCGCGACAATAATTAACGCGATACGAAAAAATGTTTGCATTGTAAGTAATGAAATTAATAATACAAGTCGAACCGATATTCAGTTTGCAGAGGTTGTATAGTGAGACGGTTGAGCAGCGGTGCCAGAGCGTGTCCCGTATGCAATGTCGCAACGTCTCCGCCACTCTTGCCGGACGTAAAGCTGCAACGACTCGTATATCTTATGGTACCCGGCCTCTTCCGGTCGGAGCTTGAACGAAGGCGTCATTTCCGGCTGGTCAATCCACAATGCCCACCTTTGGCCTTACCCTTGGGCGCCCTAAACTTAACCTTGGACGATTTCGTCAGCCTAAGTTTATGCGAGCTCGACGAACCGGAAGGAGAGGCGGCCGTTCACGAACCGGAAAACCGTGCCGGGTCACGACATCGAACGAACGCCGATCAAACTAAACAGGAAGACACGATTCAGGTTAGAAATACTCGATACCTTAAGTGTCCGGCAGGAGTGACTGTTCGACACTTGGTTCGATTGCTTATGCTGAAGAGGGGATGGGAGGAAGCGAATTCTCACGGGACGAATGTCAATAAGATTGAGATGCTGTGCGAGAAGAGCAACGAAAATCGACGGAATGGCACGAAGACGATGGTGTTGGATCAATCTTGGACTCTGCTCGATCTCGCCTGCATATTTGGTTGGAAGAGAGTGAGTTTTTTTTTTTCTCTCTCTCTCTCATCATCTTTATGATATTATTCTTTCATTTCTATGATATTTGCTTTCCTTTTGTATCGATTATTTTAACTTAACTAATAACGACCGATCATTTATTTCGCGATAGTCTTTTATCATTTCCTGTTACATCGGTCATACCTGGAACATAAACTCATGACGTTAGATACAATAGGGAAAGCGATAACTTTTGTCGTTACAGGAAGCGCCTATGAAGCTGTTTTATCGCGTGTTACGTAAGGAGGATATTGTCTCCGTTTCAAGTGAGAACTCCTTCAACGACGAGACAACCAAGGATACCTCGACAATGGAAAATATTCAACGGCCACCGACACCGCCACCGAGTCCCAAGCCTGTCCAAGAGTGCGAGGACGAAAGTCATAAAATTTTAGAAAATAACACCGAACCGTCTCAATCATCTTTGAAGACCAATTTGGAACGTGACAAGGAGCCGAAAGCAAAGAAACCCCGATGCAAAGTAACTCCTGTCATGAGAACACCTAATCTTGTATCGATACAGGCGAATCACGCGCCGGAAAGTTCCAAGTCGAAAGAATTGGCGAAGCTGGAACATCGTAAGCACAGGAAACGACGAAACAAACGAGTGATCGCCGAGATCACCACCACGCCGCGGGAGGATTTATTGAAACTGAAGGTTCGATTAACCCCGTGTCCGCCGAGGATCACGTCGAGCAGCGGAAGTGGTCAGGCAAAGGAGAAATTATTACAAATGAGGGCCGTCAGACGAGAAAAGATCAAAACTACGACGATGAATCAACAACGATCGTCAGGTACGTTGGCACGAGAGGAAGGCGTGAGTACGAAGGAGAACATCGGAGAGGCGGAAGAGACTATAGAAGAAATAATAGATAGTATACCTGATGAGGTTGTTCGAATCGCACAAAATATAACTACCCAAGGAGAGGATGCGTCTGCAGCAGGGGAAAGGGTAGATCAAAGGAACGGATCCTCGACTTGCAAACCACCACCGCCTAAGAAGGAAGAAGGTACTGAACCGGAGGTATTGAAAAGAACGGAACAGATCGAAACGGAACGTCCGAAGAAAGACGAGGAAATTCTCCGGCGATTGGGTCTGGTAGCCGTGAACGAAGCTGGCGACAACTTCCGCGATAAAGCGAGGCAACGCGTTCAAAATAACGGGGAAAAGATGGATACTTTGGATAGAGAGAAGCTGGAGAAACAATTACGCGAGAGCAAAGCGAATCGAGTAAGAAGTTTGTTGGCCGAGAAACAGATGCGCGACACGTTGAAAACGATGTCGAAGACAAAGGAGGAACACCCTGCACCCTTACCGGTCAACACCCCTCCGAAAAAGAAAGGTCCGCCCCCATTGGCGCCGCTGAGGGTCGCAAAACCTTCCGGTTTCGCCGCGTCGAGCGCCATTTTAGAACCGAATAATTCGAAATACGAGATCCCATTAGATCTAAGCAGCGGCGGGACCGTGCACAACAACGTACTCGATCTGTCTGCCAATTTATCGGCCGCTAACTTTTCTTTG
>NW_006263599.1:112393-148610 GCF_000469605.1 Apis dorsata | reverse complement strand
CTCCTTCGTCCTCCTCCTCCTCCTCCTCCTCTTCGTCCTCGTCGTCGTCGTCGTCGTCGTCATCGTCGTCATCCTCTTCGATCTGCTCCATATCCTCGTTGAATCCAAGACCACCACGACCGCCCATCACCCCGGGAAGCTTATTACGAGGAAAGGCGAAGGATCTGGATCAACGGCGAGGTCAAGATTCCAATTTAATGACACTTTCTGATGCGGCTGTTTCCCTGTTAAGCGGATGCATCACCGATGAGAACTCGGTTGATTCTTTGGTGCTCAGTTCAGCTAATCTCGCCAGCAAAGTGGCCCTCCGAATACCGCAACCTCATCAAAGAATCTCCGGTTTTGGAATGAAAATCAAACCGAATCTGAGCATCCGGCACATCCCTAATCCCCAAGCTGTGGTAGCATCGCAATACAGAAATCAAAGAGTCAGTTACTTCAATTCCGCCTCGCAACAACCACCGTAAGAAGAATTATTTTTGATCGACTGAAACACTCGATTTTCCTCTATCCTTAACCTTATTTCATTACTTCCTATTATTATTATTATTATTATTATTATTATTGTTGTTGTTGTTATTACTTAAAAATGCTCCTATGGAAACAAGATTCCTACGTGACCAATCCAAAGGCTGTATGTTACCATATATATTTTCACCCGCTTCCTATAATGTTTCTTAAAACAATGATGAATTTTCGTACGGGCATAAAGACGCATGGAAAAACTTGAATAATTAAAACGTTAACTTAGAAAGAAAAGAGAGAAAGAATGATAGGAGTTAATAATGAGAGTAGGTATATTTACTTTTAAAGATTAAGATTAAGAAAATTTTCAAAGAAAAGATCGTTCAATGCGAGATTTTTACATTGAAAAAAAAAAAAAAAAAGGGAGCATATTAATTACAAGCTAGTAATGAATTAGTACCGTGTGTCTTTTTGCCTTTTAAATAAGAATTCAATGGCGGTATCCAGACCGTTGTTATCTATAGATATATTAAGCTACGTATGTTCGTAATGCATGTATGTGTGTCTATGATCAACCATTAAAAAATGCAAATTATACATACTTCTGCCCAAGCTGACAGATTAATTTACGAAAAGTGTCGGCGACTCGCCGATTCGTCGCTCTATTGGCAATGATACAACGGCTGACGGAGATATATTAAACGTAGTATAACGTATGGTTAAGGGTTGTAGCGATGAGGATACCGGATGAATGATTAGAATGGAACGATGGATGGATGACGGATAAGCTTTCTTGTCCCTCCTCCCCTCCCCTCCCCTCCCCTCCTCTCCCCTTCCCCTCACATGTTGTCGCTCCTTTTTTAGAATCTTAGAATCTTAGAGAAATATGTACTTCATAGAGATGCCAAAGAACGCCAGAGAACGTGTGCAATGTATTAGTGCAATTTAATTATCGTCTATCATAATATAATATATTACAAGCGATTTATTGCGATATCCAGTCCAAGTTGAATTTCGCGGGATGGATACTAGTCGTTACGGCTAAAAGTATGCGGCGATCTTCTAAGAAATTGGCTACGAAGCTGCGAGGAGCTTTGCAAAAGAAAAAAAAAAAAAAAAAAAATGTTTTAATGTACGCTCGATTCCTCGATATCGAGAGGTACTGTTGAATTGGGAATTTAAATATACGTATGCATTCTCTAAAGATCGTACGTATCACATATAAGGAAGTTTTTATTTTATAAAAGCGTAAACTCATATCGCTGTTATTGATTTAAGAATGATATATTAATCGTGTGATAATATATATATATATATATTTATATTAATATATATTATCGTCGATGAAACGCTTTAAAAAAATATTGAGAAAGAAAAATTAATCGAGTGCGTTGAAAGCTCGTTGTGCGTGATATACGATTTTTAATACTGTATCGGAATTTGTACAGTCGAATAGAATTGCCCCCGTATAGGACAGCAATAAAGATGAACTTGATTTGAAGGAAATTTTAAATAAAATGTTTACTAGGAAACAAAAATCCAGATCCTACTCGAACGATCAAAATAATTCAATATTAACGGTATGCACGCATCGATCGAGCGTACACGTTGCGTAAAAAAAAAGAATTTTTATGATATCCAATTATCGAAGTTGAGTCAAGGTGGGTATGTAAAAATAACAGTTCAAACAGTTTCTAGTCGAAATATAAATCTTGAAAAATAGAGGAAATGCGTGCCAATAAAATGCGAATAAAGAAAAAAATGGATAATGTCAAAACGCATAATTCGCGACGAATATAATTCAGAGATTTGAATTAATTACGAAATTTGCGTCAACTAGTTACATGGTTACCCATCGTCGATAATGTTTGAGAAAAGGGAACCACACGATTTTGAATAAGCTAAAAATCAAAAAAAAACTGCCAGTTTAGAGGAAAAAAAAACGAGGGAATACATTAGAGATCATTGCTCGTTAGAATTTATAATGAACTAAAAGGGACCCAGATTTTTACACGTTATTTTTCTACGACCTTTTTAAAACGGCATCGCGTTACGTTCTACGATTATTACGATCAATCGTAATTTATCTATCGATCCGCCAATTACAGAATAGTTACATTGAAAACATAATAAAATTCGTTCGAACTGATGACTTACGAAACGATAAAGTAGCCACGAAGACTGTAAAGATTTTAATATCAAAATTGTTCCAAGAATAGATAGTTGCCATGTAACTGTACGTAAGTTGAAATATTAACCCATTGTTTGAAGCAACATTCATGTACTTCCTTATTAACAACACGACCAGTACGTACCGTATCCAAAGTTAGAATTCGAAAAGACTTGAACGCACGATGTATACCTGTATAGTAAAGGCAATATACCTGTGTACTATGACAAAGGGTCGTCAAATTTTTCCCAACTTTGAATATCTTGAGGATCATTTCTTGAACCATTGTGCCCAAAATGTGACGTATCGTAAGCATAAAATATGATAAAAAGAACGAAGACAAATTAAATTGTCGCAATTGCGTTTGGATGAGATCGCAGATCTGTGTGATCGAAAATTAATTATTTAAGCGAAAAGTTTTAAGTTAAAAAAAAAAGAAAATTATAATTATAATAAAAAAAGATACAAATTATTTTTTATCATCGCGAAGCCTATTGTTTGTAACGTAACTACGTAAAATTTTCGTTTCACAGTTTAAGATTACGATTTTTAATAATAAGCCTGATCGAGTATGCTTCGAAAGCATTTTCATAATAATTCTATGGAATAGTATGCAATTAATTACGCAATTACTATCAATATTATGCCCATACCTCAATATTAAAATATACTATAACAGTACAGTATTTCCATAATAAACAAGTTGTGAGTTGTAATCGAACTAAAAATGTCTATAATCATTGAGAATATAATTATTAAAATATTTAAAGTTATTTCTATTTCCATGTTTAACCTTTGATTTAACGTTTTATCAAATTGTTTCGTTGTTACTTATAGAACGGTCCTAAAATTGCCAATTTTATTAACTCAGTGCGTACGATTTGACCAAGATCGAATTGTAAGAATGAGCTAAAAAATAAAGCACTGTATACAATATGTTTTATCGAAATCAAGACAAAAAAAAAAGAAAAAAAAATGAAAAATTATTGTAGATTAAGTTGCAAAATAATTCACATTATAAATGCATATTATATTACTATATATCTAGTACCATTGATCGTTCGAGTATCTAATTATCCATGTCATTATCGCAAGGTTCTCTGCGTTTAAAAACGCCGCGTTACATCTTGTCGACGATTAATCGGCAATGTTTGTTATCGCTAATTAGTTAGCGTGATTATTCCTATGTTTTGTTAAAATTGTTTTTTTAAGAATCATATTACAGTGTACGATCATTGCTCGTCAATAAATCGTGATGTGTATAATCACAAACGAGTGTACTTCATTCTCTTTACCTCCTTTATATGATACCTCATTAAATTACTGCGTATACAATAACATTCAAAATATATCTTGATATTTAAAAAAAATTTCACTGTGTTTTGTTCGAACGATACATCTATTATAATTACATAAATTAAAAATTATAAACAATATAGGAAATAATAAGAAGTCAATAAGAATTTTCGTGATATAATAATCCGATGCCTCCACCACCTCTACGCCATTTTTAAATTCGAATGGAATCGAAACAAACTTTTCTGCAATTTTTAAAATTTACGAGGCGTGCAATAACAATTTTGGAGAATTTTACTATAAATACAAATAAATAATGGAATACCAGCAATACTAAAAATGTCCTGAAACAATCGAAAAGAAAATCGAAATGGCTCAAAAATAATGAATGGCATAATCAAAAGAAATTGCATAATACTTATTTATATAATGGCGGAAATAAAATTTAGAAAGATCAACCACGAGATTACGAGTGAAACATTGTCTCAATGATCTCAAAGATACTAAAGATGTACAAAAGTAGCGAAGAAGAAGAGGAATCAGGTACAGGCCTCTGTAAATGACCTTCGTTACCTTCGGCCCCTTCGCCCTCTTCGACCCGAGCTAGGAGGTAGGGGGGGGCGAAGGTAAAAAAGGCGAGGAGGGTACGAAGGATGCCTACCTTCGACAACCTACATTAGGTACAGGAGATGTGGAGTCAGCCTGCGGCCGCGGGCCACGGAAACTCGGCCGCTGATTGGCTACAACCTCCCCCAGGAAAGTGCGTTGCGAGCGTCGGAAGTGAAGAGGGGTGAGCTTACCTAAAGCGAGACGTTTATACACGAGGCGAAAGGTTCGTTCCCGAAGAGGATCGTGCCTCTATACCCGACCACGTTCCCTCCCTGTCCCAACGCATCGTGTACAATCGACCACCACGCTAACCATTCCCTTCTCTCTCTAATAATCCGTTTCTCTCCCTTTCCCCCTGATACTCTTCCGATTTCGGTCTCCCTCTTTTCTTCTCGCACCCCGTTGCCCCGGTCGGTACGCACTAATGCCGCCACCTCTTCGATCCCTCCACAATCTCCCGTTCCGACGCGGCCTGCCCTTGTCGTCCTCCATCCCACCGTGCTATCCTTTTACTGGCTTCTGTTTACGCACGTACACGTTTACACCGCGAACACGAGGAAGAGGGACGTGTAGGATGAAAAGAGACAGAGACGGAAATATCCGGCGAAGGGTGGATGGACGGAGGCGGGTAAGAGAAAGAGGGAGAAAGGGAAAAGAAGGGGAAGATAGATAAAGCAAAAAAGAGGAAGAAAGAAGGAAAAAAGAGGAGAGGATGAGAGAGACGATAAATCGTACGTGAATAAAGCGAAAGAAGGATGGGCGTACAGGTAGAAAAGGATAGAGAAGGAGGGAGAGCGAGAGTGGAAAGGGAAGGGTGGGATAGAGAAAGAGGAAGGTATTGAAAAAGAGAGAAAAGGTACGCGTACCTACATGAACTTACACATATAAAAGAGACGCAAGTGCATGTCGTGTCATCGGCTACGAGGGATACGCACACACTCATCCGCACCCTCCTGCTGCCGAATGTAGTAGAGAATGAATAATGTACCCACGTACAGCCGATGTCAGGAGGGGCTCCAGGGAATGTAAGCATCGGCCCGTCCCCTCCGAAGGCTTTGTAGGCCGTTTATCGAAACGGCGTGGCCGTCTGCGACAGGATTGCACGTAGGCGATCGTAGGATGCCGCCGTTCCGGCTGGCACCTACCACCAACTTAAATCTACATATATTAATGCTTCCGATGATCAATTTGTTTTGACCTCCGTCACAATTATTACCTATCATTTCTCAGGATCGGTAATCGAGAATCGTCGATGATTCTCCGATGATGATTGTTCTGTCAAAAAATCGCCATTGCTATACCTCTAGCGAATTTTTGCCGCTACGATACAACACGAAACAACGATATATATTTAAAATATAGATAAACAGTTTCGTTTTCGTGAAAGGGGAAATCTGAATTCGATAAATTAGTTCGAAATGTTTTACGAGGGAGTGGCACAACCTTAATGACTCGTCTTCGATCGCTACACGCAAATAGGTGGAGTAGCAGGAGGTAAGCAACGGAGAATCGGCCTCACGCGGCTCCACAAAACACGTGGAAGGTTTCCCAAAAGCGTATATCGACCGATAACGCGGCGCAGACTCACTGGAGATCCTGCACGTATACCAATATATCCTCCGACCGAATGTTGGGATCGGGCCGCCCACGTATCACCTACAGGTTCTATACACCGAGAAGGGAACGATTCGCGGAACGGTGGACAAAGAACGAGCCGAGGAAACGGAGAAAGGACTAAAGGAAGAGATAGTTGCGGAGCCCATCTAGCGGCGTCTCATTCGCTCGTGATTCCAGCCGCGTTCCACAGCTAAACGACCGACCATCCGTCCAAGCCCTCCTGGTGGGGATAGCCCTCCAAGGGATCCTTCCAGAGAAAGCTTCGGGAGGAAGCCTACGGTCGGTGTTTTCAAGCGATGTATGCTAGAGGGGAGATCTGCAGGGCTCGAGGGTTCGAGGGGAAGGGAACGTACACGCACCATGCGAATATTTTTGTCGGCATCCTCCAACTGTTCGGGAACCGGTAGAAGGGGGAACGGTTCTTAAAGTACACCCAGGGAGTGTCAGGATTGGAAGGTCGATTACCGTGGTGGGAGTATGCTGTTAGTTGCCTCATAGCTGACTGGTGTAATTAAAAACGCCCGTAATTAATATTTCTCAATCGAGATTCGTCATCGGTTTTTCGTCTTTCGCTAAAATTCAATTCACCTTGCGAATTTCCCGAATCTCTGTCTCTTTACGAGTTTAGACACGGTGCACGTGCCTGTTCAGTTAGATTTTTTTCATCTATAACCAGGATTTTAGCGACCTGATGTAACTGCATCATGCAAGAACGGGAATACATTCGTTATACACCGGAGAAATTAATTGTCACGGTATATTCAATGCGAGACAAAGACTCTGCTGACACTATTGTAATATCGTGCATACGTTTCAAACTTTCGAAACGATTGGTTCTCCTGCTCGTAACCTATGAAACAGGCTTATCGACTGGCTGTAATGCAATGTATTACCGCCATTTTGGTTCCCATTCAGATTAACTGCCCGAATTCTCGAGTCCTTTTGTGCTCATTGTACAAGATTAATTCGTTAACTCGTGTTCTTTATTAAATATTCAACTACGTTATTTATCGTAACGTAAGCCTTGACAATTCGTCCGATATTGAAACGGCATCTCTTCCGTTCCGACATCATCATCGATTTTCAGCCGACAGAATTGCGTTGCTCTGGAAACGATATTTCCAATGCCGATTCCATTAGATTTCTAATAATAATCTTGAGAATCGAGAGCTTTACGTGTCTCCGGTCAGAGGAAAGCGTTGGCGGATTGAAAGATTATTCGACAGCGCAAGCGCGCCGTACGTGCAAATAGCGAGCGGGTGCACGTCACGGAGATCTGTACGCTGTACTTGCACACGAAGACTCGCATTCGGACACTTAGGTACGCAGATGCGAATGCAATGTATTTTCGTGTATCTGCAATGATTTTTCTCCTTGCGCCCGTTCCCGTTCTCGGCTTTCGATGTAATTTCGATGTTCATTACGAAAATGTCGATCCGTTCGGGGCAGAAAATAAGCAAAGAACGAACTTGTCGGATCAAGTTAAATACCGTTATCTCGCGTCTAACTTCGAATCTCTGTAACGAAAATCGGAAGCTAAACTTGTCGTATCGTGCCTATAAACTTTGTATGTTTTCACGTTACCATGTTTAAGCAGAATGAGTCGAAAATAAAAGTAATGGAGTGTTTCGCTTAGAACTAAAAAGTTGCATCTAAATGGATATTCAGTAACAGAGGTCAGCCGACATTTGCAGTTGATAAGAAGTAAAACGGATGTAGGTATGATTAAATGTTGCGCAACGTTAGTAGAGTCTAGATTAGATACACCGTTCCGTCATGTCGCCGCTTGTTTTCGGTAGGGACCAAAATGGCGGAGTTTAGGGAACAGGAAATATTATCGGAGTGCGATTATTCAGATTCTTACAAATACATGTGGACAAAATGAAATTGATACGCAAGTTATATCGCTAAATGTTAGTATACTATGAAATTTTTAACTTCGATTAATGCGAAATGATAATGCTGGCGATATACGCTTGTATTTTTGCCGTTTGCTACGTCGCTACAAACTATAAACCGATTTTTTATGTAGATTTATAGATCTATTGTTTTCTTCGGTATTGATCTATCAAAGATTAATTGCAAATAATTGTATTTTTGACATTAAATGGCATTCTTGGTCTTTCGATAAACTAAACTGAGATCTTCGTACTTCGGATAAAACACGAAGTTCTTATTTGAAATACGATACCAGAATGAATAAAAATTTTTGATTCACTTGCCATTTACAATTATTCTTTCGGGAAATTGTGATAAATATTACCTTGATTGGATACTTATTTCTTTGATAGCTTATGTAATACATATTGAATTTTTATATAGAGAAAAGCATCAAGGAAAACGATAAACATTTCTTGCAGAATTGTCAATCTACGTTACGTAATAAAATTCAAGAAGTAAAATCTAAAAGAAGAGGAATGTTGAATATTTGAAATTGAAAAAACGTAATATTTGCGATATAGATACATATGAAATTAAGATTCGTAATAAAAGTTTATCGGGTTTCCTCGTAATTTCACCTGATTTTACTGCCGATCAAAGGACCATACGTTGCTTGCTTCGCGATAAAGCACCAGTCAACACTGGTTTTTCAACGTAAACGGGTTTATTCCGCATTTATTCAAACATACGCGGAAATTCATCTAGTTGCAATCTGAAAATACCGATTTCCGTTGCTAGCATGATATAATTGGAGGTTACGAGATAGAAGAACGATCAAAGAAGAAGAAGACGAAGGATCAGAGCTCGAGTTAGAGGGTCGTTTCTACGTTCACAGAGAGACGAAAGAGAATAATCAGAGGAGCAGAGAAAGAAAGAGAGGACGAAACGTAATGCACGAAGAGAGGGGTAGCTCGAAAAGGGTGAGGTATCGGCGCACGAATAGAGGGGAGCTCGTAACCCGGCTGGTAACGCGGCGTGATCCTCGATGGGGTGAAGGGGGAGTAGTCGCTCGTTCGTGTGTTCCGTGTAGTACACTAGTGTCGGTACGTACCACTCGGCAGAGAGAGGAGGGGTGGCCAGAAGCGCGCATAGAGGAATGGAGAGAAAAACGACTCGTACAGGCAGCGAGGCAGGCAGGCAGGCGAGCAGGCAAGGCAGACAACTCGGGTAAGCCAGGCTGGCAGCCAGGCAGACTAGGCAGGCTAGTCAAGCGAACAGTCGAGTAAAGATACGGTGCTCGAAGGGGCAAGAAAGAGTCGGAACTAGAGAGAGAGACAAAGAGAGAGAACGCGAAGGGAGAGAAGAGAGAGAAGAGAAGAGAACAGAAGAGAAGGGAAGAGAAGAGAAGAGAAGCGAAGAGAGGAGTAAAACGAAACGACAGGCGTAGCGAGGAGTGTGTAAAGCCTGGAGGACAGGAGAGAAAGACTATGGAGGGGGTGAACATGGAGCGCAAAAGGGGCGCGCGGCAAAGGGATGCAGGGACTGCCAGAGGGAGGGGAAAGAGGGGAAAGGGCATATCCCACTCGGGGTTTCAGTTTAGTTTGGCGTGAGTCGCCGTACTGTTCGGTATTTCGTGTGTTGCTACGATCGTTTTATGGCCGATGTCGTTCATTTCCGTGGTTTAGTTCCATAAAACGCCGCACAGTATTCCGTGGCGCCATTGTACGGACTCATCGTATTCCTGTCTAACCGTGTATTCGTCGTCGTCGTCGTCGTCGTCGTCATCGTTGTCACGATAATTGTCGTTGTTGTGATTTTTGAGCTCGTATTAAATTTTCTTTTTAACGAGTCTGGCCAGGCCGTAACGTAATTTCAGAGCTTAGTGCACAGTCGGCGGTAAGGTGAAAGTAAATCCCGTCGGCTTTACTCGAATGCCAGGGAAGCTGGTTGTACGTCACGAAATCGCGTATACATCGAGCACGCGACGTCACTGTTGTCTGGACAGCCCTCATCTCGATTTCGCAAGAGGGAGGACTTCGAGTTTGAACCCGAACCCGAATACTGTAGCGACCTCGCATTTCCTCTACAATATCATTGGAGCACGAACGATACGGCATCGCTTTGTGTACGTACGCGGCCAGTATGCTCTACTACCATAGAGGATAGCGTTAGCCACTCTCGTATGCGTGTAGCCGCACGTACGGTTCGCATGCTCGCACGTAAGTACACGCACGCACACTCTATCACCCAATATAGCGCTTTCCAGCGAATACACTTGTGTACATGTAAACCTACTCGCCGGTTGAATGCTGAGAAACAACAGCGAGAAACAGGGAGGGGAAGAGGGCAAGAAAGAGCAAGGGAGAAGAAAGAAAAAGGGAGAGTAAGACGGAGAGAGCGGTTTCCTCCATCTTTTTCTCCCTCCCTTCTTCTTTTCTGTCCCGCTCTCACTCTCTCTCCCTCTTTCTCTCGTTACTACCCGTTTGCCCCTCTCCTCGGTCTATCCTCTTGCTCATATTCCCTCTTTCTCCAACTTACACGCGTCGTCTTATTCTCGTACGCGGCACTCGTGTATTTATGCGTTTTCTCATATTCGCGCTGCCTCCTCTTTCGTCCTCGACGAAATCGCTCGGTATGCGTTCGCGATACGCGCGACGATGGAATAAACATCGACTGGGAACACGGCCGGTTTCTCACAGAGAGCATGAGTATCGGTCGTTCAGTTTTTCTGCGAGGATAATCGCTTTTTAGAACGCGAAATTTAACAATTATTGTCCGAAATCGAAGGTAGCACATCGAAAGCTTTCCACTGAAAAAAAAACTCGTTTTGCCGCTTTCGTCGCGGAATGTTCGCGCTCGCGATCGCGCAAACCCCTCCGTTGTCTACGATATGCAAGGAAACGTGTCTCTACTGATTAATCAGCTGGCCGTCTCAACAACCAGATCGCTGTGAAACATGGAATACGAAAGCAACGGAACAAACAATAGGCGGGAAATTCCTTTCGATGGATGAGATCAAGTTCGAAGGCCTATCGTCGGCGCTTTATTCGGCGATTTCAGCTTATTAATTAAAAATTTCTTATCGTCGCTTAACAATTATATCGAAGAAACTATGCTGACAAATCGTTGAAAAGAATGCGATTACCTAATCATTTTCGATTTTACCGCGTCTGGAAATAAATTTTACAAAGAGAAACGAATGTTCGCGAACCTCGAACATTTGGAGAGGAAAGAATACTTTTTTCCTGGACAACGGTCGTAAGACAAGCTGGACGATTGAATGCCTTTCTTTTGCGATTTTTGTAGACCGTCGCTAGGTTACTTCGAATCGTGGTCTTCCGTCCAGTAGGGTCGACGTCTCCCTACTCTCTTTTCTCGGGGTACAAGCGTATAGAAGCGATGGTCGAGGGATCAGAAAGCAGCTGGGGGTCTAATCTGTAACGCGCGATAAGACGACTAAAGTTTCGCGAAAGAAAATGAGACGTTCAAAAATGAGGGCATGTTCGTGTAAACTCCATTGAAAGAACGTTCTCTTAACAAAGCTTTCTCGTTATTATATTCTTTCTAACTTGCTGATGCAATTGATAAAATTTATATGAAGAAAAGTAACAAAAATTACTTGATTTTTTAAAATAAATCTTTTTGAAACAGCACTTGATGATAACTAATCTAATATTAGTATAACTATTTGAATATTATGAGAATTTGCACGATTTCACGATTGATTCGAAGTGATCTCTCTTTCTATCGCTTGTCACAATTTCGTTTGAGAATTTTGCTTCTTCTTACGACCAGCTCGATATAAATAGACGAAGTACTAGAATTGCAGAACGTGTGGTGTGTACCTAAAGTTAGCCGATTCGATATGTAAATAATTCTAGTTAATTTCCATCGCGATAATTGAACTCGATGCTCACCTAGATCTTCTTTCCCTAACAAATGCATCATCGTCATTCGAGATTCGAAGAATATCTTCTCAATATCTTCTCGTTTCGAAGATTATTCTTATCTACTCTTAGTTGTGTACAGGCCTTTACTTTGACGCGTCCCTGCATTCGCGACATGTGCTGCACTCGGAGGAAAGTGTCCAAGCAAACGGACGCAAACGATCGAATGAGAACTTACGAGCAGAATCTCGAAGATATAGCAACGAGCGAGATAAAGCGGGAGAAACCTCGTAACAGAAATTCGAGCAAGAATCTCCTTTAGTTTCCGTTAGTGTCTGTTGATAGCACGAAACAACGTTAACGTATGTAGATTCGTAGCAAATGACGTTAGAAATTGAATGTAATTTTCCATCCATATTCACTTTTCCATATTTCGATGTACCGTATCGTTGTCGATATCTCGTTCGTACACGTGCTCTCAGATCAATCGAAACACTTAGAATTCATAGAACGATCTCGAAACGAGTAGAGTTAATTCTTGGCAGCGATAACGGCACCGTTTACTGACTTATCGTTGGCTCTCTGCAAAATTCCGCGATATTCGATCAATATGGGCAGATATTTGGCGGGTACATGGATGCATACGCGTTTCGTTCGCAGACTAAGGGCTGCCATCCACGATTTCACCATGTTAGGCGAGTGGAAAAACGGAAAGGACAATTTCAGGCAGGGAGAATACGAGGATAAAACGCACCCGTATACCTACGGGTGGTTGAAATCGGATGGAGGGGGGCCCGAGAACGAGGCAACGGGATTCTAGCTACCTGAGAAACCTTCGGGAAAGTGGGCTAAACACCATGACTCGGCCTAACCGTTTCCTATGTCATGCGATTTATCTGCGAAACTTGCGAATTATCGTCGCGTATCTCGTTATCGTCGCGCATGGATGAGACAGCTGCTTTTCATAAAAGTACCACATATGATAAATAATCAAACGCATTTAGAATTCTAATCTGTTTGTTTTGTCGATCAAAGCACGGAAAGGGATACGCGAGATGCATTTCGATAATGAAAACACTATACCTATATTTCTTTACGCTTCATACGACGACTTTTATTTTACTCATCTTATTATCTCTCTTAATGCTTTAACAAGAAACAAAAATTTTCATCGATACTAAGATTGATTTTTTTGACGTTACAGCTTTCCATTGGAGATATTACATGGAATCGTGTTTATCGTTACAGACATTATCACCGACAATTAAGAATAAGAAAAATGTCGGGAATAGGTAAAAGGACTTACCTCCGAGAGGTAAATCCCTATCTTATTTGTCCTTTATGCAGAGGATATCTTATAGATGCAACCACTGTTGTCGAATGTTTGCATTCGTGTAAGTAAATTAAATCAAATTTGAATTATATTCCGCGGAACAGAAATGATATATTGCTTTTTTGCCGTTCAGTTTGCAGAAGCTGTATTCTCAAGCATCTCAACACAGAAGCTCATTGTCCTTCTTGTAAACATGTTCTCAACAAAGCCAAACCGAATATCAAGTAAGTTTCGCTAGATCTAGAAGTTTACAAGATCTAGAAATTTTAAGTTCTTCGAAATGGGAAATTATTTAAAAAACTTATTTTCAGAGCTGATAAGGCATTGCAAGATATCGTATACAAATTGGTTCCAGGATTATATCACAAAGAGATGCGAAAGAGAAGAGAGTTTTACAAAAAACATCCGGAGCATGGTAAAACTATTCAAAATTATTATCTATCTTTTAATTTGATTGTATTTTTCATAACAATTATTTTGACGCATAAATTTTATATATAGCGGATTTAGCGACTCCAGAACAACGTGGAGAAGATGTTAGTGGAAGATTAATTTTCGCTCCAGAAGATGCTGTTAGTTTAAGCTTGGAATATTTACCGCCCGGAGCCGATCCTATGAGCATTTTACTTAGCACCAACGATGATACCAACAATTCTAACGCATCTAATAATCAAAATAATAACAGTAACAATGGTAGTAATAATGGTTATAGCAATAATGCTAACAATCATAGCACAAATACAACGAGTAGACGATACCTTCAATGTCCAGCACTGGTAACTATTGCGCATTTAAAAAAATTCTTAGCTTCGAAATACAATGTCGATATGACAAGGTACACGATCGAAATTTGTCATCGACGTGCTCCACTTCCGGAACATTGGACCCTAATGGATGTCGCTTATATTTACGCATGGAAAAGGGTAAAGCATTGTCTATTCTTCTTATGAAATGTTTTAAATGTATTTCTTTTATCATTTGATGTTTAAAAATTCTATTTTTAGAATGCACCAATGCGATTTTTTTACCGAGTTGCATTAGAAGAGCAAAGATTAGAGGCACCTCCTCACGACAGGCCTTCTACACCAGGTTTGGGCGCCAGTTTTCCTCCAGTCGACACCACTATTGCTGTACAGAACAACATTAATTCGGAAGATCCTGAGAATGATATAGAATCCAAATCGGAAACAAAATCTATAAAGGATACCGATGAAAAAACCACGTTGGACAATCAAAATGAAATTTCGAATGAAAAATCGCGTTCTGCAAGTGAACAAATATCTACAAACGAAACTATTGATAACCATAAAATAACTATTAAAGAAGATCAACTTATAAGTAGTGTAGTAACTTCGACAACCACGACATCAACGATAGTTTCCATAGCATCGACGAATATTACGTCAACAACGACAGCTACCAACACAGTTGTTTCATCGGCAACGACAACTACTAATACAAATAATGTCTCATCCACATCGAATAGTGAAAATAAACAAATTAAAACACCTATAAAAATACTCAAGAACTCAGATGGAAGATATGAAGTTTTGAGAAGTCCGCCAGGAAGTTGGAATTCGAAAGAACAAAGCATTACAAATATTGAAACAAAATCTTCAAATCCAGAATTTAGTGTTGTAAGTATAGGAAACGGACAGAATTCAAATGGAGTGAAGATTACTTTAAAACAATGTTCACCAAACAATACAAGTCCAAACAAGCCGAAAGTTATCAGTAATGTATTATTACATTGTGGCCAAGTAGACAAAGATAGTTCTGAGGCGTTACTTATTCAACAGTTACAAAGGAACAGAGAGAAACGTCAAATAGAAAAGCAAGAAGAACAAAGAAGAAGAGTAACTTTTATGGAACGATTGACTCCTGAGAAAACTATTAGTACTACCAACAATACTAATGGCAATACTTTAAAAAGTATACAGAAAAAACCAGGAGAACAGCAAGAAAAAAAACAATTCCTTCAAAGTTTTCAGCTGACAGCTAGAGAGACAGGATCCGAAATAAAATTAGAATCTTCCTCTAACGAATTAAATATGAAAGATGAGATTAATGATACACAAAACAAAGATAACGTCACTCCGAAAAAAGAAGATGATAACGCAACAGAAACTTCAAATAATATAAATAATTCAAAGAATAAAAGTAATAATGAAAATATTAGTGTAAATGCAAGTGGAAATATTTCGAATGTAAGTAAACCAATGAGTGGAATTAGTAACAATGCGCGAATGAACACGAATAAACAATGCAATGATATAGATACTTGCACGTTTGCTTACTCAAAAAGTACAAATCCAAGTATGAACATCAGCATTAATAATAATCCCGCAAAAGTGGATGTATATACTTTTTCTAATGATCCACCTATAGTTCCCGCGGGAGCAGTGAAAAGAAAATGTCCACCAGGTTTACCAATCTTTGATATCAGAAGAAAGAAACAACAGATTCAAACTCATATCTCAAAAAAGCAAACTCATGTACATCCGTCTCCTGTTATGCAAAATAATACGAAATCACCTCGAAAATTAACAACGGAACATGTTATTTCAGCAAAAAGACCGGGAAATATAATTGCAGAAGCTGGACCTAGTCGAACACTCACGACATCAAGTTCAAAACCTTCCTCAAGTCCAATACTTTCGAATGATACAAGAAATATATTAGATGGTTGTGGATTAAACATTCCTGCAAGTCTTAGTATAACTCTAACAGCACCAAAATCACCTGGAAATAGCGGTGGATCTATTGAACCAAATGATTCCAAAGATAATCGAAAGAATACTCTGGGAAAAGTAAGTCCAAGCATTACTTTAAATGATAGATCTGTCGATCCACGAGTACTAAAGGCATTAAAAGCAGGACAAATAAGGATGCCTGCACCCTTAAAACCAAGGCAAACCAAGCAACCAGAACGTGATCAGCAACGACAAGCACTTCCTACTAAACGGAAAAGGGATCAAGAATCAAGAGATATTCTAGATCTGAGCGGAGGAAAGAAAATGGATATACATCCATTAAGAATACCACAGCCAGTGACAAAACTCAAGACAAAATCAACAATTAAAGACATACCAAACATTTCAGATCAGGGACAAATTGTAACACTTGGTGGTCATAAATATTATCGTGCACCTCCAGGTTCTTTGACTCCAGCACCACATCGTGTGAATGATTGTCCAATTCCAACGCCATTGTCACGAGAACGATCACCAGTAATGTGGCGACCTGCCGAATCGTCAGCCATACGTATGCCGCTGATGCTTCGTGCCGATCTTCTTCGAATTCGATCCGCCGATGTCGGTGTACCATCACGCTGACGTCAACCAAGTTCATTAAATACATTCTGGTTTCATAAATCAAATTTCATTAATCGGCTATCGGGAGTGTAAAATGCTCACTTTCGTCATTGTGATTACAATTTTGCTGTTATGTTGCAAATTTAAATAATAAGACAATATGAGCTCTATGTGATTCTCTTATGTGAAAATCAATTTGAAGAAAAATGTTAAATTTTAACGTATCTTTTGTAAAACTATATACATTTATTCTGTTTTAAAACTATAAAAGATTTGATCGAAATTTACAGCGCGGAATTAAGTATCAGAAAATCAGGTTAAGTTATAAAATCAAAAAGATGAAAATATTACATTTGTGTTTTCCTTCATATCTAAAAATATGCAACTGCATATAAATAATGAAATGTATTTCAAGTTTTATTTAATAAGTGATCTTGAACGTAGAGAAATTCCATTATTTGAAAATGAACATGAAGCATCTCATTTTGACTACAAGTCGATATATTACCGACATGTTGCATTGAACAGGCATAAAAAATTATTGTTTATTGCTATAATTGATATGTGTTGATCGATATGCAGTGCGAACTTTTTTCTTTTTAAATGATTGATATATAAACTTATAACTGAAAGTGTTTGAAGTGTTTATGTGAGATTTTAAAGGAACGTCTTTATGTGCTTGAAATTTGCTAGATAGCGAAGTGCATTAGTCTTTTTAATGACATAACTTAGAAATATAAAATAATAAATATTGCTTTTTAGCAATATCAATAACTGGCACTTTTTTAAATAACTTTATCTTTGCATTGAGATCAGATCACACCATGTCTGACTAAAATTCAGACTATCGGATTTTTTATGTCCAAATATAAACATAAAATGCGCAGTGCTTTCTACTGCAATTTGCACTGCCACGACAATCATAAAACAACCGGTAGTTTGTTCTCTTCCAATTGACCTATTTGATGGTCGAGTCCCATTGCATTAATTCATACCAGCAAATCGTAGAATTTACATTTTCTAATTCGAGACAAGACGAGACAAATGAAAATTTTGTGGCAACAATTGTTGATAATGTGGCAATTTGTCGAACTAATTTGACAAAAATTAGTACAAAGCATCATTACAAATTATCGATTCGACAAGTTACTATGTTACCGACAATCATTAACGCAATAATATGCTTTAAGATCTTTTAGAAAAATGCAATATATATGCATCGCACAATACAGGGAATAATACAGCGCGAATGCTGGAAATTTTATTTTTTCAAACTTTTTAAGACCACTCGACTTCAAGAACTTTCATGTATGTATAGTTGCTTTATGGATATAACAAGATTTTTATCGAGATATAAATCTTTTCTGTACGAATGAATACATTAATATAATACGATTTTTAATAATTAATAAACAAAAATTTTGTAAAATACGATTAATATGATTTGTATAATAATTTTATTTTTAATCATAAAAATTGTTCCTACTTCGGTCCGTACTAATTTTACGAAGCAGAACATTTATCAAAATACCTCGCATTAAAATGCGCTTTTAAATTTCAATAATTCAATCTGCATAACGAATTATGTAAACGCAAGGTTATATTAGTACAACGAAGATCAGGTACTCGATATGAAATCTGTTTTTCCATTCACTTACAGTTGTAAAATTTGTATGTAATAAGAAAAATAGGGACCGAAATTAAAAAAAGAACTCGAACAAAAAATATAATTATGTGTATAACATATAAATGATATCTATCCTATTGTTATTTCTTTATTTACTTTGCGTTATGTTTCATTATAAGTTACTATTTTGTATACGTTGTATAAATAATTGTTATGTTATGCGATTGTATTATATTATATATATTTCTTGATATATGTGTGTATATATTTATAATTGCACTAATATGTCATCCTTACAAAATTGCGTGCAAAATCCTATTATTTTGTAAGTTCGAAAAAATTCAATTTTAATTAATTGAAAATTCGTGTGAATTTGACACTATTAAAGTTTTAAAATGCAATTGTATGCATGTTGATTTTTAAACAACAAAAAATTACATGTAATAACAAAAAGATATATCATTATATAATTAAACAAAATATCGTTATAGTTTTTTCCTATTATCCTATGTTGAAGGCTAAAAAATTTTACAATTTGAAATATTCGAGTATCTTATAATAGCATAATTTGTCGATTAGAAAAATAAAATTTTTAAAATAATATTAAAAAATATAAAAAAACTCACCAGTCTGCTATGTTTTTGCTTCTAAATTAAACCGAATTATGTTGATAAATTAAATATTCTGTAAAAAAATATGAACAAACAATATTCAAAAATCTATTTATATAATTATAATTAAATTTTTAACGATTTAAACGATTATTATATTATATATTTACCTATGTTTTGCTAAATTTATTGATCAAAAATATTCTTGAAAGATAATATGAAAAGAATATGATATTTTAATTTTATTTCAATATTCTTTTTTATTTTTTAACACTATATTTTAACACTGCACTTGATATTTCAAACTTTTCGAAGCAATTATGATTCGCGCCCAATTGTGTTCCACAAACTATTAATTAGTTACCGGAAATGCTCAAAAATTATACAAACGAACAATTATTTTTTAATGTTTAAATATATATATATAAGATATTTTATACAAATTTATTATATTGAAAATAATTTAAAGGAAATCTTTTTAATATAAATATTTACTCTTCTTTATTTTATTGAAATAATGACAAAAATCGAATAAAACAATTGATTGTCAAAAATAGACAGTAGCGCCATACGGAAGAAACGAGTTCTATGCGAACTATACTTTTATATATATATAAGTACTAATGTTTAAAGTTATACTTCGAGAAGGTATGGTTCATTCGAGGAAATGAAAGGTTAACCTCTTTTTTTACAAGTGATTGAACAAAAAGTTTTTACTGTGTTTAAACAGTGAAACTTATAATGAGTAATACAAAAGAAAATTCTACTGCTCCGGCAAAAAATACAATCACAGGCAATACGAAACCTTATGGAAAAATCGTATTAACACTTCAGAATTGTCTTTTACCTGAAGAAAAACTCAACTCGACGCCGTCACATTTAGATGGATTGGATGCAGAAACGGAAACTGATCTAAGAATATTAGGATGTGAACTAATTCAGACAGCTGGTATTTTATTGAAATTACCACAGGTTTGTGATTTTTTCACAAGTAAACAAAATGTTTGTAAACGTTATAACCTCTATAACCTCTGAATTAATTTTACTTCCATTATTATTTCTTTAGGTTGCAATGGCCACAGGACAAGTTATATTTCAACGATTTTATTATAGTAAATCGTTAGTTAGACATAATATGGAAACAACTGCAATGGGCTGTATCTGTTTAGCTAGTAAAATTGAAGAAGCACCTAGACGTATTAGAGATGTTATTAATGTGTTTAATCATATTAAACAAGTTTCTAGCCAAAAGTAAATACAATGTTTTATTTTTAATATTATAGAATTATATATGTATATATAATATTTATTATCAAATTTTTTTTTAGGCCAATACAACCAGTAATACTTGATCAAAATTATGTAGCTTTAAAGAATCAGGTAATTAAATCTGAAAGAAGAGTCCTAAAAGAATTAGGTTTTTGTGTTCATGTAAAACATCCTCATAAAATAATTGTTATGTATTTGCAAGTATTGGGCTATGAAAAAAATCATGCTTTGATGCAACAATGTTGGAATTATATGAATGATTCTTTAAGATCCGATGTATTCTTAAGATATCAACCAGAAACTGTTGCTTGTGCATGTGTATATTTGGGAGCACGACAACTTCAATTACCTTTACCTACTTCACCTGCTTGGTTTTCTCTTTTCAAAGTTAATGAATCTGCAATTAGAGATGTTTGTCGTCGTATATTACGACTTTATTTTCGACCTCGTGTTAAACCAGAACAATTAGAAAAACGTGTAGAGGAACTTCGTCGACAATATCAGGAAGCAAGAACCAAAGCAAGAAGTGGAGATGTCGATAGCCACACACCTAGCCCACCACTGCCCAAACATCATAATGCTTGGGGTGGATTCATTAGTCGTAGTGGTACTCATGCTGCACCCGAAAGAACAAAGTCACCTAGGTATATTATAAGAGAAAAAAAGAAATAATAAAATATAATTTTTAATATAAATATCTAAAATCATTTTTATTACTATATAGGCGTTCAAAATCACCAAGTACTTCACCATCTAGAGGTGAAGGAACAAAGCATTCCAAGAGAAAAAAACATAGTAGAAGCAGATCTCGCAGTCATAGTCATGGACGATCTCGAAAACCGAAAAAGGCGCAACGAAGGCGATCTGGCAGTCACAAATCATCTCGTAGTCGTTATAGATCACGTAGTCGATCTCGAGATAGAGATGTAGAAAAATCAAGTAAACATCGCAGTAAACACAGACGACATTGAATTATTTAATGTACAAAAAATCATTATACATATAGATATCGCAAAAAAGAAAGAAATTATTGCGAACACATGGGCTGTCACATTCAATTTGTAATATAATATGGGGCCTTTTTTATCTCTGTTAATTAATATACATTTAAATAGAACAAATAATTTCTACTGTATGGTACATATCTTGAGTTAATTTAACAATGATATAACAGTAGATTTGAAATAAATTATTTCTAAGAATGTTGAGTCAAAGTACCTCGAGATAAATGGTACATTCTTGAAAAAATATTACAAGTAATGATACTTAAAAGAAAGCGTGTATTTAATACAAAACTTGAAAATAAAATTTTATATTCATGTATTACCGTATATTACTTTATAAAATCCAGCTGGTGCTGCCTTTTTCCTCTCAGTAGATAATACTGCTGAAAAGTCTAATGCTGTTAATTGTGGTAAAGTATGAACAACATATCCTCTATAATATGGAAGATTTTCAATGGGATTTCCATGTAATGTTAAAGATCTAAGAGTTTGTAACTTTTTCAATTTAACAATATCATTAATATTCGAAATATTGTTTCCATGCAAATAAAATATTTTTATATTCGGAAATTTTATAATATCATCTCCAATTTCTTTTATCTTATTAAAAGAAAGATCGATCCAACTAAGATGCTCTGGATCATCGAGAACTTTTTGTGCAAGACTTTCAAATCCGTCCATTGAAGTCAATAAATTATTGCTTAACCATAAAGAACATGTTACGAAACGATCTGCAGATGTTCGCAATGGAATTTTACCCGTTCGTACTGACTGTGGACGTTTATTTGCCAATTCTCTTGTAATAAAATAAATATTTTTATTAATGTTATCTTTAAATTTAGAAAATAATGTATAATTTTAACAATATTTTTTTAATTAGAAATTTTATATAATGTAACATACCATTCATTGTGGTTGCTCTTTTAAATGATAAATCCAATGGGGCTGCTATTAACATTTCTTGTTGTTCAGTTCGTTTATAATCAGAATATGGTTTTTCGTAACGAATAATACTCTCCATTTTAATATTTGAAAGATAAAGATTTGTCAAATCTTGAAGAAATTACTTCAATGTTAATATTGAGAATACATATAAAAAGTTTACTTAAAATTAATTGTCAATTCTAAATATTATAATTAAAATTTTTATTTTTCATTTAAAATTCCTATTTCCATAATTTTTCTAAATATGGACAGAATATAGACAGAATAATATAGATAGTCACTTATCCAATAATTATTGTTATATATAATAAAAATAATTTTAATTATATCATTTTATGAATATATTTCAGTATAGAATAATATAATTTTAGTAAAATATATTTCATACTTCATATTATAGTTCAATAATTGTAAGAATGAAATAAAAAAGATAATATAAAAAATTGTAATGTCTAATCTAAAATTTTGTAATGTCACATAATTTAAATTAAATTGATTACATTAATTTAAATATATTTTTGAACACTTAAATTTAATGCAGAATAATGACACTAGGTTGCTCTTTTTATAAGGTACACATATTTTTCCATTATTTTATCTTTCTATATTTCTTTATAATCATTGATCGAATTATAAACTATTAACGGCGGTAAACGAAATCGAAAACATTCCAATGTAAGTCGACTAAATAAAAAATTGTGATAATTACATCCACAAATTTTATTTAAACGACAATAAAGAGACGTGATAAAAAGCAAAAAAAAAAATTTAATTATATTTTTAGATTCTACGGCTACTAAAAATGCCGCGTACAAAACATGTTCAGAAACCAAAACAACAAGAAGAATTTTTAGAAGAAAGTGACTTATTAATTAAAGATTTTGAGCGACAAGCACATTTACGAATTTCGAAAATGGAAGCAGAATCAAAAATGGCAATAAAAAGTATTGAAACTTTCGTTGACGTTACTTTATCTCGACTTCCGGCTGAGATACGGCAAATGACACTTAGTGAAGTACTTAATTACGATAATGAAAATGAAAAAGAAAATTGTAATGAAATTTCGTCATCCGTTGATGATCGTTCGCTACGAGTACCTCCGATGACAGTAAAAGGAAAAAAAACTGGAAAAAGAATTACTAGCGCGTCCGATGATGGATATGTAACCGAGGGAATAACAACAACACGTACATCAAGAGCTACTAAAGTCGAATCTGCTATTAGTAGAAGGACACGTAGTAGTTCAAGGAATAGTAAAATGAAGCTTAGTGAAATAAATCAAGAAACTATAAAAAAAACAACAAAAGATAAACATATCAAATCTATGAAAGTTGATAAATTTAAAACCCCTGCTACTTTGAAACCAGGAAATAAAGAATTTGATCTTGTAACTCCAAAAATAAAACCTAATACACCATTAAATGTATTAAGACGTCCAAGACAAGGGGAAATGGTTCTTAGTATGCAAGGTAGTCCTTTATTAGTTTCTGCAATTATTCAAGAAGATATTGCTAACATTAATGTACCCTTGCGTGATGGGAATGTTATGTCCTTATTACCTAATGATGGATTACGTATGTCACATATTCCTGCATTAGATTCAGAAACTTTGAAACAACTAGAAACTTTAAAAAGTCATATTGAGAAGGTTATCTCAACAAAATAATTATAATTATAATAAGAAACTAAAATTTTGTAGGATGTATTTCACATTTTACTATTATATATGTTGTGCCAATGAAATCAATTTAGAATCATAATATTTCCTGAACATTGTCATAATTTTATTACAAATAATACATAATTGAATTATAATTGAATTATATGTTCATTTAATATATATTTTTACAATATTTTATATCTTATGACAATAACATTTTTGTAGCATATTAATATAAGATTATGAAATAAGAGAATTAACATTTTAAAATTTTTGTACAATATAATTAAGATCAATATAATTGCATGTATAATTTTTGACATAATAAAGATTATAAAATGAATTATATATAATTTTAATATTTAATTTGTTATAGAATTATAAGTGATATATAAGTGATATATATGATTATTAATAGATTATTAATATGTATTGGATATTCTAATTATATTATTTATTTTTATATTTCATTAATTATTTCTTGAAGTATTTCTTTGTTTTGGAATTTTTTATTTCATAATTATTTTAAATATTATTTAAAATATTATGTATTGTATTAACGGAGAAAAATTAGTAGGGCGCGTAAGTAGCACGACTAGATATGTTCTAACCATTAATGTACATGCGCGTATTAAAAGATCTGTCAAACGAACGAACTGTATTTGCATTCTTCTATTTTGTGATATTCATAGTGTTTTTAGATTATGTAAAATCATGTATAAAATATGATAGTGTTCGTTAACTTTATAAATAACTAATTAAAGTGATTTTCTTATATTTCAACATAATTAATCATTTTTAATATTATTTGCTATAAAATAAAGATGTTAAATTTATAAAAGATGAATTTATAAAAGAATGTCAAAACATGCATCATTGAATGCATTAATATTTATATTTGTGTAATCTAAGTAAATACTAAATAACAAAAAAATAATATTTGATTTATATTCTCTTATTTGCTTAATTTTATATCTCATTATACTAAAAAATACGAAAAAAATTGCGAAAAAAATAACGAATTTATCGTTTTATATATTTTACAAATAATTTTTATGTTGATAATTTAAAAATGCAAGCTAATCTTCAAAAAATACATTATAATATAAACTTCTAAATATAATTTAATTTCACAATGTAATAATATAAAAAAATATAATATTTATATCAAATTTAAATTTAAAATAATATCAAATTATTAATAAATTAAAATTAATAAATAAATTATTAAGATTTATGTTCAATTTACTTGTATAAGTAAATATATAAGTAAATGAATGTAAAAGATACTTTTAGCTAAATATCCATAATTTTCTTTTAAAAACATAAATTTGATATGTTTAAAGAATATTTAATACAAAAATCAATATGGTTCGTGTAATCACAGTACATAATTTTTTGGGGCAAAACATCACTCAAATTGAAGAACCAACTGCAAGCTGTATAGCAAATGCATCTGGACGTGAAATGCTTCTCTTAGCATTATCAACTCATTGCATTGAAGTTTGGGATTTGATGATGTCTGATATTAAATTACATACTGTTTTTCCAACAGTTGATATGATTAATCAAATGATACATTGTACCAAAGAAGATTATGTTGTAACATTGGAATCAAAATTATCTAGAGATGCAAGTATTAATAATCATACAGGGAAAACAATTAATAATTTTGTTAGAATTTATGTTAATTGGGCTATGGTAAAAGATCAAAGTCAACCTATGCGTGCTAGAATAGCAGGACGTGTTACACCAAGTTTGAATCGACCATTGAATAGTTTAGAAATGATAGAATTACCTTTAAGCATACAGCCTACATTAATTGCTTGCTGTCAAAGTACTGGTAATCTTCTTGTAGCTTCAGGAAATAGTGCTATTCTGCATGAATTCAAAATTGAAACACAGCAAGTATCAAAGATGAAGTTTATAGATTTTGAAGCAAGACCATGGTCTTTAGGATTTTCATTTTCTCCTACACATATGGAAATTATTGAAGATTTCATATTAATTATGGATAAGACAAATTTATGTGTTTTCCGATTGACTAATTCAATGTATGAGGATATTGATCAATTGAGTTCTTTAACTTCCACAAATTCCTCATCTATTGATAAAACATCTATATCCACAGATTCCTCTCTTGCAGAAAATAGCAATAATATGAATAATCAAGATGATAACATAATATTGCAAGGAGCAAATTCAAAATGTAAGAGTTCTAATCAAGATCCTTATTTCATTTTATCAGAAAACAATGATTCTAGTGGAATAAGCACAAAATTTAAAAGTAAGAGACACAAAAGTTCTAAAATAAGTATATGGAACAAACTAGAGACAGGAGATTTTAGAAAAATAAAATCTAATAATAATGATAATATTATAAATTTGGATCACTTAATATATAATGAAAAAGATGAATTACAAAGATTAATTGATCAAGAAATTATTGATGGAAATTCACAACCTTTGACTATTAATTTGCCATCTATAAGTTTAGAAAGAGCAGGACCTGGACATACTTTAAGTCCTTTTATATTAAACCCATCAGATATAAGAATTATAATTAAAACAAATTCTCCTGATTTAGGATGGTCAGAAAATTATACAATAAAAAATTTGTTATCTCTTAAAATAATAGCAGCTAATAATAAACTTGATGGAAGTTCTGAAGTATTCAATTGCTCTTTACTAAAACCATTATACATGAGAAAAGAGTGTAATAATTCTTATTTGAAAAAATCAATTCTTAGATCAGATAAATATACATATTTGCAAGGTGTTAGTTGCTTTTTAAGCACTTTGCAAGAAGGATATCTTTATCACTTTTCTGCTACTAGTTCAAATCCTACAGATGTAACTTGTTTAACTACTTATCCATTTACTGCACCTGTTAATCAAGTAGCATTGGAACATACTGCTTTGCATGCATTGACCGAAGCTGGTCTTGAATCTTACACATTACGTTTATCTCATCATATTGCAAGAACATCAAATAATTTAGAAAATTTAAGAGTAACATGTCCTAATGTCTCTGAGCCAGTCTGTCTAATCGGATTAAGACCATTTTTAGGAATACAAAAACTATTACATAGCAAAAATTATTTAATTCTCTTAGCCAAAGCTGAAAATTCTTGGACTTTATATTCTTTAATTTTACCTAAATTGGAAAATTTATATTATGATATCTTAAATGCAGCAAGAAATCATAAATCTTCCAGTCCTAGTACATATCGACATTTGTTAGGGGAGGCTCATGCTTTGATACGTTTAGCTAAAGATGCTGTGTACAATTGTTTAGATATTAATGATTTTGACGATATCGCTAATAAAAATGGATTGAAATTAAAAAATTTATATAATCAATCTTGCGCGTTGCTTGGAGACTATTATATTCGTTCTGAATATGAATCGGATTGGGATTTTTGTATACCTTATTACAAAATGTCAGGATTAAAACCCTCAGAAGTATTATCTAGAAAATCAAGTCAAGATGCTCCGGGACTCGTTACTTTTTTAACAGATATTCTTCTTACAATGAAAAGTGGTTCAGAAGCTGATGCGTTGTTTCAAGGATTTAATATTGTAGAAATGATATGTAAATTAAAAAAATCGGATTTACTGAAATTGATTTTCAGTAGTCCTATATTGCGAGAATATACCACCGAAAAATTAATCCATCTTTTATTATTATACGAAACAGATGAGTTAGTTAAATTAGCTTTAGCACTCTTATATATACAAGCTGAAAAACAGGAACAAGCAGAAAAAATAATTGAGCCAGTTTCGGCATTATATATCAAACGAATAGTTTTAGAACATTGGGATCTTTTGTTTGATATGACAGCTATGAAAAAAAGAAGTCCAATGATTCCGACGTTTTCGGATTTTGCTGGAATGTTAATGCGACAAAAAAATTTAACTTTTGCCGAAATTTTAATACAATTAATAGAAGACGATGGAATTTTATCTCTTCATCAAATTATACAAGTATTTTTAGAATATTTGCCGTCAAGAGTAGGACGGGATGGACATAATGCAGCAATGACATTACAAATTTTTCTTGAAAAATATCTTCATAATTACTTCAGTACAAAATTGATTATAGACTCATCTGTTATAAATAAAAATCAAATACGCACAGATTTTGCTCTTGTTGAAGCATTTAAGTTATTAGTACGATCATACTTAGGCAAATTAACTCAAACTAAAGTATACAAAATAGAAAATAGAGAAAATATGCAAGAAAATTATGATAACTTCATATTTGTCAAATTTAGACCTCATTATCTAAACGGGATGCCACCATATGCGAAAGATTATCAAAAAGTTTTGAATATGTGCGATTTACAAGATTTAGTTGATATCGATAAGACTGATTCTGAAAAAACTATACCAACAGAATTGTTTAAATTACAATCTGTATTATCTTGCGATTTTATACCAAATGAATGTTTATATGAAGTTAAACAATTTCTTGAAACACAAGAAATTCATGGCAGTTTATCTTTAAAAACGTTATGTATTCAAAATACGGAAGAAACAACAACACTTCTAATGGAAAATTGTCCTCAAGCAGTTGTACAATATGCGAAGGTAAATAAATATAAATATATTTTTCATATGTATATTATTCGTTTGTAATATGATATGCAATATATAATATTTCAAAATTTGCAATCTTTTATTATTGATATAGAACGAATTATTTTTAGTATTTATATCTTTTACTTGTAGAATTTTATAAACATATATATATATATATTTTTAAATTTAAAATTTTAATATAATAATATTTTTCTGAGAATTGAAAATATTGAATATTGCATTCCTTAAAATTTTGTTATACTATTGTTCCAGCAAATGAATGATACAATGTACTTACTTTACTGTTTTTACGATATTTTTTTATTCTTTTTACAATAGAATTTCACAAGATTGTGTTTCAATTTTTAGGATACGTATACTAAAGATTCTGAATGGAAGTATTTAATTGAACTAACACAAAATAAAATTTCTACAACAAACACTCGACAAGAATTGCAATGTTTATATACGCAAATTATGAAAGGTAAACATTTTTGATATATTTATATTAAAGTATACTTTATATTAGTTGTATTATAATAGACTCCTCATTTTAGCAATTTTAAATTATCTACCACATACATTATCTTTAAAAAGTCTACATCGTGTTCTTCCAAAAGATGATATAATAACATTTCAAAAATGCAATGAAATGTGTAATCAAATTATGCACGCCGAACATGTTAAATCGTTAATAATGGAAACTGGGCAACAACTTTTATCGACATTAAAATTATGAGCGATAATTTTAACTGATCAATTTCGACGACGATAGGTCCAATTTAATTTATTTATAAAAAAAAAAATTGAAAAATTTAAATGCAACAAGAAATTATGTTGTATAAAAATTATATATAGAGAAAATAGATTTGAAATGAATTGTACTTAATCGAATTTGAAAACAATAGTTTTTCATGTGATAACTTTCATGGATTATAAATTTTTGCTTAAAATTACCTGACTTTTAGAAATAATTTTAATAATTTTTTATTTTTGATCACTTTTTGATTATTAATGATTCACTTTTTTACTTACATATGTATTTTTTCATTCATTATATTATAATTTTACAAATCATTATTAGATATATAATTTATTTTATAATATATTTTTATTATTTATATAATATTTTTGAAATTATATATTTTTCTTAATCCAATTAATTAAAATATTCGATTTTTATTACAATTTTAATTATGCAAGATTTTTCATGGATAAAGTTGTATTAACAAATTATCAAAAACTAAAAACAAATATTATAGATAAAACTAATTCACTATTATTAATTGTTGAAATGTTCTATATAGATATATTATATTATATCTGGACGTATGTTATCTTTCCCTTAGCTAATGAAATAGTTGAATCATAATTATGAAAAGTTTATACAAAATCAAGCATATAGATATTAAAATTTTACAGTGTTATATATAATATTTAATATGATAGATTGCTTTATATATTGAAGTAAGAAATTTTGTAGTAGTGATCATTGTATTTTTGACTACTGTTTGAATATTTATAAGAATTTGTTAAAAATTGTTTATATTTTAACCGCTAAGGGCGGGGTGGCATGTGTTTAAGAAATTAAATATTAAGATACTTTTTATTATATTTGTTGATCCTATAATGTATTTTCATCACTTTTTAAATGTTACAAAATATGTAACTTTGATGTGCCTTTAGGACTAATTTCTCTTTGTTATATATATGTAAATCTAATGTAATTATGTTAGAAGTGATCTATGATATTTATAAATTATAATAGAAAAATAATATATAACTTTAACTCATAACAGACTTTTTATTTAATTGTTCTTAAATTATTGTAATTGTATTTTTATAAATATTTATTTATTTAAGAAGAAAGAAAGAAATAATTTGATCTTTAGAATTATTATTAATTAGAATTATTTAATATTTTTCTTGAGGATTCAATTATTTTTAATTTTTATTTATTAATTGTATAATAATTTTATCATATTAATATATATGATTTAATAATATATAATATCTCTTTTAATTTATATAAAATAAAATAGTAAAAACTTATTTACCTATTAAAAAAGATATGACAAAATAATGTTTTGATATTTATTAAATAAGATTTTTCAAAACAATTTTTTTAATATGTTTAAGTCAATCCCATATCATAACAAAGAAATTATATAATAGCATTAATAATAATCTTAATTTTTGTTTATATATACATTTTTGAACTACGAAAAATATTTTTAATCATTTTATTTTATATCTTAAATACTAAGTTAAAAAGGATTTATACTTTTTAACAAACGAGTTCAACAAATTTTTATACAATTTCAAATTCCTTATTTAACCTTGTTAGATCTCTGAAACAATCAAAAATACTATTTATATAACAAAATTTAGTAATTTTTATTAAAAAATTTTATTAAAAAATATATATTAAGTTTTACCTGTTTTCTATAGCTTCATTTAAATGATATTTGTGCATTAATGAAATAACAAGTCTTAATGTTGACCAAATAATATTCGACATTGTTTTCGGTGGAAAATTTTCGCCTTGAATTCCACGACCGGCAGCTTGTTGGTTTAAAGCAATTATAAGATGTTCGCCTGCTTCTCTATAGAGAAATAAATAATTTCAAAATATATAATTTCATAATATAAACAAAATTTTACTTACTTAAATGCACCAAGATTAATGCAAGAAATTCCGAGATTGTAACGAGCTCTAATGAATCCAGGTGATAATTTTAAAGCATGATGATATGCAGTTACAGCTTCTTCTGATTTTTGACCATTAGCTAAAGTTGCACCTAATCTATTCCATAATCTAGAATCCTTTCAAAAATATATTATACTTTTGATAATATATTTAATTATTAATTTCTATAAGAAAAAGTGATTTAATACATACATGAGGACGCACTTGCAACGCCGCTTGAAAACAATCGCTAGCTTTATCATATTCATTAGATAAATTAAAAAGTACTCCTAATCCACATTGTACATCTGCATCTATTTCATTCCATGGATTCATTCGTGCTGCTTGAATATAAAGATTTTTTACTTCTTCATGAACATCTCTAGAAAAAATAAATAGAATATTAAAATTAATAAAATATTTTATTACATGCATTATTAAATTTATTACTTACTCAAACAAAATAGATGATATATTGGATTTTATGTGTTGTTCATTATTAATCTTTTGTATTGAAAGATGTTTGTATTTTTCATTTTTTAATAACCATTCTTTAAGAGTCATACATGCTTGATTTTGATAAGATTCATTTGTATATGAAACTGCAAGTGCCATAAGAGCAGAACCATTTGAAGGATCCAAATTTAAACAACGTTTTAAAGCAGAAATAGCTAATGGATCTTGTTCATTTTCAGCTAGGGTTTTACCAAGAAGTAGCCAAGCTTCTGAATTATTTTCATCTTGTTGTACTGCTGCTTCAAAGCAAAGTATGGCACTTGGTAAATCTCCAGCTTCCAATCTTTTTTTACCTTCTTTTAATGCATTAGATAAATTTTTCATAGGATTTTCTTCATGAAATTCATATTCTTTAAATGGATCATAAAACTTATCATATTCTGAAAGCCAAGGATGCTTGGAAGATAATTCTTCAGATGAAATTTTATCCCATTCATTTTGAAGTTTCAAAAATGTAGATTCATAATTTTCTATCACTAAAATTTATTTTTTATAAAAATGATTATTAATATGATTAGGAATTGATAGATATCAAATTAATATTAAAATATTTACAAACCTGTAGAGACATTTTCTTTTTGAAATTCATTTATCCAATTACCAGCAACAGCTAATTCTTCTTCTACTTTATTTATCATTTCATTTTCTTGATTGACAGAAGAAATTGTATCTTCAGATTTTTGATTATCTTTTTTATATTGTTCAATCCATTTTTTACTTGTATCATGAAAATTTGGCAGTGAATCTTGATTGTTTTCAATAGGGATTTCTCCTTCTTGTTTCATAAATTTCATAAATTTTGAATATTCAAAATTGGGATTATCATTGTTTTCTATTATTTCTATTGGATTTTCTATATTTATATTGCTTTGTATAGCATCTATACTATGTTCTATATATTCTTCAGCCCATTTTGGTCCTAATCCAAATTCATGTTTTTGATTATTTAAAATATTTGAATTATTTTCTTCTTCAGGATGCCAAATATCATCAGCATGGTGTTCCTATATTAAATGAAAATAATAAAAATTTGATTTTAAAAAAAAACTGCTAATATACAAATTATACTAATAAAATAAGAATTACATTAAAATGACGTCCTGATTCAAGATATTGATTTGCCCAAGCTGTATCTAAACTGGTTAATTCTTGAGCAACTCCAGGTGCTGCTATAGGTGGATGAATATTTTGATCAATTTCACGCATTTCTTGTAATAAATTATCCATTCTAAATGTTTGAGGACATGAAGGATTTTCTTCTAAAAATTGTTTAACTAACTGATCTGAATCTGAAGCTTGAAAAGGTTCCACATGTTCAAAAGGATGATGTATTCCTTCGTCTTTGAATCCATGATCACGTACAAAATGTGATGTCAAATGAATTAAAGAGCTAGGTCCTCCACAGTCACCTTCTACCAATTCACGTAATGCCATTGTTTTTTTAAAATCAATATGTATCTAAAATAATATATAATAATGTTAAAAAATGTGAATAATAATAATAATATACAAATTATATTTATAAAGATAAAAATTTACAATATAACGGAAAAAAATTATCGTAGTTTAATTAATTTAACTGATTAATGTAAAATATTCATTTTAATTTTATTTTTCTTATATATAAATATTAAATGTTAAAAATAAATAAATATATAATTAAAATGTTTATATAAAAATTTTATTTTACGTAAATTACAATATTTTATTTCAATGATATTGGATAAAAAAAAAAACATTAAATTTCGTAAAATATGACAAATATTCATGAAAGTATAAAATTCACAAACCTTGTCTTTTTCTTAATATATTTGAATATTCTGATTACACTGTTAATATTAAATGTATTTCATCAAGTGCACAGTTTAAAACTGTTTATTTCCTTGCCATCGAATAATATCAGTACTTTGCTTCGAATAAATTTCGCTGTATAATGGTGGGACACGCAAAATTATCATAGCGAATATAAAAAATTTAATGTTAAGACAAAATACATAGTATAAAACTATTTTTTATTGTTGGCTAATGAACGTCAAATCATAGATAAGTAGCTAAATTTTCTGAAGGCTTGAACATCCTTTTTATAATAACTATAACGTATGTATGTATATATACACATTAATAATATATATTTTTGATATACTTTATTTTAGTATTAAATAAAAACTTTGTACATTAAATATATATATGTATATATATGTATATAATATTATATAATTGATTACATTTTTTAAAAATAGTAATCATTTCATATTTAATGTATTTATATATTTACAGCTTTTTCATTGACAAAATATATATAATATATATATATATATATATATATATAGAACATAAAAAGATTTTTTTAAGATAGACAAAAAAATTTCAAATTAATAGTAAATAGTTTATTTTAAGATAATAAGATGAAATATATTAAAAAAGACAATTTTAAATATTAAAATTGGACAAAATTCTTATGAATTATATGCTAATGCACTATTGTATTATAACGCCATCATACGAGTATTACGAAAATTTCAATGTGTATAATGTATAAAAAATAATATAGTTTTTATTACTAGTAATGTTATATACTTATAGTTAACGAAAACGTGTATCGTTCATAAATTGTGATGTATTTATAGATTGCTAAATTAAATTTTTTTTATATACAATTATAATAACAAAAGTTTAAATATGAATGATTTTGCAAAGTCTCAGCTTATGAAGTATGGGTGGAAGGAAGGTATGATTTTAGAAATAATATCGTTATATAATAAAATTATTTATAACTTGATTTATTTATATTACATTCTTAGAATATATTATATTTTAATATTTATTATTAAATTAATGTATTTAAATAAATTTATGCAATCTAAAAAATATATATATATATTTATATAATTAAATTAAAACAATCTTATAGAATATATTAAAAAATCTTATATTTTACATTTTATTGATATAGGTAAAGGTTTAGGGAAACATGAAAATGGCATTACAGAAGCATTGAAACCAAAATTAAAATTTAATACAACAGGAATAGGACACAAAAATGAAGATAATAATAATTGGTGGGAGAATGCTTTTAATAAAGCAGCTAATAGTATCACAGTTCAATCACAAACACATGGAGTTTCTATATTTGTTCCAAAAGAAAATACAACCGATAATTTTCTTAAAGAAGATATTAATAAAAAAGAATTTAAATATGAAAATTTTCTTAAAACTTCTACATTATTTAATGGCAATTTAATAATAGAAGATAATTCTAATATATGTGAAAAACAAAATATTGAAGAAAATATTAATCATGCTTCTTTAACAGATGAAGAATTATTTAAAATATGTAATGGTAGAACTGCCCATAAAGGAGCTAGACATGGATTAACATTAAATGGAAAATTGAAAAGAATAGCTCAACAAGATAAATATTTATTAAACTCAAATTCATATATGAATATTTCAACAAAATTACAAAGCAGTAATAATATGTTTCAAAATAATGAATATGAAAAGATTAATGATGAAAATATAATATTACCAATAACATCCGAAACTATATTAGTTCCTAAAAAATGTAAAACTACTGAAAGAAAGAATAGAAGACGTATAAATGATTTGAGTCATCAATTAAATATTTTATGTAATGTAAGTGATAGTGATGAAAAAAATATACATGGTATAATAAAAGATGAATCAAAAGAGGAAAAAAAAGAAAAAAGTAGAAAAAGAAAAAGAAAAAAAGAAAAAAAAATTTTAATGTCTTATGATGTTAAAGATAATGAATCTGAAGAAATAGATAATTGTCAAAAATATTCATCAATTTTTGTGGAACAAAGCTCAAGAGATGAAATAAATAAAAAAAATGTTCAAAAACAAATAAATAATCATAAAAAAAAAAAGAAAAAAGATAAGAAATTAAAGAAAAAAAATCAAGATATTCAATGTAAGAATATTATTAATACATGGGAAGATGATGAATTGAATGGTTCTCAAGCAAAAAAATTTAAAAGATCACATAAAATTGATTCAGATTTGCAGTTAATTAAAAATGAAGATATCAAATCTTTAGAGTGTAAATTTCAAACAGAACTTTCTTGTAATGAAATACCTTTAAAACATGAAATAAATTCATCAATGAATATTGATAACTTTTCAGATTTTTCAGATACATATTTTAGAAAAAAAGTGAAACATTTAAATATTAGAATAGCAAAAAAGAAACAAGCAAAATTACGTAGAAAAGTAAAAATTAAATTAGATAAGTTAACAGAAAGTTTAAGAGCTGTTCATTTTAATACTGAAGAATCAACTGAAAAAAATATTAAAAATAAAAATCAAATAATTCCAGACAAAATAATGGATAATAATATTATAATGGATAAAACTGAGCCTTTGAAAAAGAAAAAAAAAAAAAAAGAAAAATGAAAAAAGTAACATTATTAACAATAAAAAAATTTCTAAAAAATTATTGCAATTAAATATTTATAAAATCATTTATAATAACATAGTTGTATATAAATATTTATATAGAATATAATTAGCTTGTAATAGATATAAAATATCTACTGTGTATTTATTTTTTAAATATATGAATAATATTTTTGTAAATATGTTGTTATTAATTAAAATTTTATGAAATATTATTTACAACATTTACTAATGATTTATTTTTTTTTTACAAAGAAGAAAAATTTAAGAAAAAAAAAGAAAAAATATTTTTTCATTAATAATTTTCTTTTATTATACAAT
>NW_006263599.1:107795-112085 GCF_000469605.1 Apis dorsata | reverse complement strand
TATATATATATATACATATACACATACATATATATATATATATGAATTTGTAGAGATAAATATATCATTAAATTTATTAATACCGTATGCACTTATGTACAGCTCATTAAAAAAAAAAAAAATAATAATAAACAAGAATTTCTTATTTAAATTCATTGATTTTATTTAAGAAAAACATTTTTTTATGTATAAAACGTAGTTTCTATAAATCAAATAATGATCTGTACAAAAGTATATCCGGCGATATGATTAATTACTATGTAGCACCAAATTTCATAACATGATATAGAACTTCGAAGTTCAATTTTTCAAAGACAATATATATATAAAATAAAATAAGATTTTCTAAGGCCACTAGAATACTCCAGTAAAGTTGTTAATAATCTTCATTTTGCTTTTAGTGAACAAATCTCACTCAATAAGCTTCATAAATATGAATTTGTATTAACCTGGAGCTAATAATTAATTTAACATTGGTGCATTAATTATTTGCACTAGAATTAACAAGAAATGTAGTTTCTTCTTATATATATATAATTATTTAAGTATCATATAAAATGGTAATCAATTCGATTAATTAGAATACAAGAAACATGATTATCGTTATTATTATTATAAATATCATTAATTGATACGTTCTAACAAATTTTTACAAAATTTCATATATTCTCAACTTATAATAGGCTACATCACAAATTCATAATAGCTAAATATATATCGCTGATATTAAAATAAATATCATAATACGATTTTAACAATGTTGTATTTTACGCACAATACATGTATTTAAAATTGGATGGATGAATTTGTTACTTTTAATAATTGAAATCAACTGAGATTACTGAGTTACTGAGATTTTGAAATCTATAATATCAATTAATTGATATTATATTGCATTATAATTATTGCATTATAAGCATATATTTTGTTATTAATAAATAACAAAAAAGTCTTAAAATTGAAATTACAACATAGTTCTTAAAAATTATTATAATATTTGAATATGAAAAAATATTAATATAATTTTAAATTTATAAATTTTAAACGAAATAAATTTTTATTAAAGAAATAATTATTAAGAACAACTGGTGATATATAAATGCAAATAGTAAAAAATATATATATATATTTTTATAATTTTCTTAGAAATATCAAGAAGTCATTATTTCAAAAAAATTTCTTTTCATTAGGCAATAAGTGTAATTTAATACACTTATAATATGTTATATATTTTTTTTAAGATTCGTTATATTTTATTAATTATAATATATTTAATAAGATAAATATTATCACTTAAAGATCTGAATTGTTTTTATAAGATTTATCATAATAATTATTTTTATAAAATATTTTACATTAACATAGAATGTTAAAATGTTAAAATTTATAAAGTGCTATATTTTGACATAAAATATAAATATATAATTAATCACAAATATTTAATATCATAATATCAATATTGAATGTAATAAGTTTTTAATTAGAATTAAATATTAAATATATATATATTAAAGTTAATGTGATTTTAAAGGAAGTATAAAGGTGTCAAAAACACCTGATTAATTTATCATATAAACATATTTGATGTATTTAAATTATTATTACTACTCAATATTAATCTTTTTTTATCAAATTTAAATAATAAATAAAATATTTTTTTTTTAAATTTGTTAAACAATATTTTTTTATCAAATGGAAGCAATTGATATATGATATTTGATAATAAAATAAATAAAATAAATGTTTCGTAATTTAGATATTAAATTAAAAATCAGACAGATATTTTATATTTCGTTATAAAGATTTTTATAAATAAATAAAAAAATGAACTCATAGAATAAGTCTAATTGACAGATTCCCTTAAAAACTATTGCTTTTTAAATGGAAAAATAATCTGTAGAATTTTATTCAAATATTAATTACAAATCTTTCTTGTCATATTTTAAAAACAAAAATCTCATGAATAAATTTAGTATAAGTTTGTTTTATCATTTTCATAAGAAAATATTCATTAATTTACTTATTAATATTATTCTGATATAACAAGTAATTAAATCAATAATAAATAACATATTTAATGCTTAAAAAACTTTAATTAATTTAAACAATTGTTAATAAAAAACTTTAATTAATTTAAACATTTGTTAATAGTTTTCTTTATTATATAATATCAAATATTTCTACTATTTCTACTTAATGTAACTGATTTTTTATCAATATGAGTGTGATTGCTACAAGAGAGATTTGTATCATTCAATTTGTTCCATATTATATACATACTAGACACATTCACTTTGTGTGCTGTAATAGCATTTCTTAATACACAAGGATCCAGTTTACGTGGAACATAACTAAATCCAGGATGATTTACAGGTCGCACTTTTGCATATTTTGCACAAAGACCAGTAATGTAAACATCTTCCAAGTGAAGTAATGGTGTTATTAATGCTGCATGATATAATTTAAATGCCACATCTAAACTCATTACATATCCTGTACCAGATAAATAATTAGGATATATTCTCTCTGAATACATATATTTTGGTGTGTACCTAATTAACACATATTTAGATTATATATAGACTTATTTTACATTATATATATAATATAAATATATTATGATATAATATGATATAATATATATTATTTACCATTTATTATTTGGATCTAAAATAGGTTTGGCATTACAAATGAGAGAACCTAATAATATATCAGTAGTTTGTGATCTTGATTGTAAGGTTTTCATTAAAGTAGGTATATTCACAAACATATCATCATCTGTTTTCATCAAATATTTTGCTTGACCACAATTTGATGTTATCCATTTTAACATCATTACAGATTTCAATGTAAGATTGTTATATGTGTCATAAAATTTTTCTTGAATAATATCATTATATTGGTGACTTTCTTCAGCTATTATATTCTGCAATATAACTTAATATTTTATTCAGATAATATTTATTAATATATTTATAATTTTTATTAATATTTATTAATATTCATTAATATTTATTATTAATATTTTTTTAACAAATAGATACATACATTAAGTGTATCATTGTCACTTTGACCCAAAAGAAATGCTATTTTCACAAATGAGTTATATATATTATCTAAATTATTTTTATTAGCCCATGTATTTCTTATAGCTGTTCGTGCTTTGATATTTGTAACAGCTGAACAAATAATTATAAAAAGATATGGTGATGGAGAACATATACCAATAGGATTTAAAACTGAAGTTGTATTTTCTGGATGAATATATACAGAAAGATCTCTTGAAGTATTATATGTCCAACCTGGCAACTGTGCTGTAAATTATTTATTTAAAAAGTATTTTATTTTAAATTTTTAGAGAAAATTGAATTCATAAAATTTTGTCCTTTAATATCTGATTTTATGCATGCCATTATTTAATAAAATTAAATAATTATTTTACTTTAGCATCACTTAAGCATTCTAAAATAAAATAGAAAAAGGAAAATTATATAACTAATACTTTTTTTACTATTTAAATTTATTTTTTATTTCTATTTTAATATAAATTTCTATATAGAATATACAATTAAATAAATATCCATTCTATATTTGTTATTATAATATTTGTTTTTTCTTTCAGTTATTATAATATTTATTTTTTCCTTCAGTTATTAAAGATTTAATATTTAATATAGTAAATATTAATTATACCTATTATCTATTTATGTAATTCTTATATTTTTTTTTAAATTTATATTAATACAATCCAAAAAGTTAAAATTTAAATTTGATTAAATTAGAAGAAGAATAGTGAAAGCAAGGTTGTATATATCATTAGTTTTGTTAGTTTATAACATAATAAAACTCTCTAGCAATGTTAGTGAATGCATACCTACTGAAGCTACCAAATGTGAAACACCAATATGCTTTGCAGGAGATGGAGTCTCACCTAAGCCTAAAAGTGGACCTTGGGCAGAATGATATGCTGGTACATACAATAAACCTAATGTAGCCAGAATCACAAATCCCATTGCTAATCTTCGAACAAATGATATTTTTCCTTTCACTGTTCCATTATTTATATTGGTGGTTGATGGCAATTCCAATGGCAATAATTGCAATTTGTCCATCTAAGAACAGATAATTCATTTTTTAATAATATTCATTTTTTAATAAAATTATTTTTTCATTTTCTAACTATCATGATAGAGAATTTTTTTTATTAAAAATTTTATTAAAAATGTATTATTTAATAAAATCATATTAATTATTTTTTTAATATATAATATATATATTTTAATATATATA
>NW_006263599.1:99800-107564 GCF_000469605.1 Apis dorsata | reverse complement strand
ATATAAATCAAACATTATAATTTTAAATACAAAAAAAAATTGAAATGCAAAGATCAAGATTTTTAGAATTTCAATAAAATTATCAATAATTAAATTTGTTTTTAATAAAAAATATATAAATATATAAATTTTATAATATTTATAAGAAATGACAGTTCAATTATATTTAAGTATATCAAGTAAACATAAATTTGACAAGAAATATTAATATAATAAATATAATATATTATAATGAATAATATAAATTTATTTATCTTTTTGAATTCTAATAAATTTTAGTTGATACAAAAATAAAAATTAAAGTTAAAGTTAAAGTAGATTGTAAATTAAATATATTGTAAACAATCTTACCTTTGAAATGCAATGATTATGTTACGCTGCATTTGATAATACTCCATTTACCTTTTTCGTAAGATTGCACTTACGATTTATCGAAACATAACGCAGAAATCTAATGACACATTAAAGTAGATACTATAAAAATAGAAAAATTCAGATTTTCGTGCTTTCGAGAATACAGAAATCAAAATGGTTTATCAGATATTACATGAATAGTTCCATCTAGTGTTAATTACTTGAATTTCATTGTTTATTAGATAACAAATAAAATATTTCGTTTACAATAGCATATATAAAATATAAAATAGATCTATCACTCGATGCATTTTTTTATCACATATTTCAGAGAATGCTAAAGCCTTTCTATTACTTTACTATCAAAATTAAAATTTATTAAAATTGTCATTTTAATATAAAATAAAACTAAGTGTAACATTGATAATAATTGTTATAAATAATAATATAATATTAAAAATTTGTATAATTTTAATTAAGCACGTATAAGAAGAAATATTTTGACAAAATTGGTTTCAAATTATTTCTTTGAATTTAAGTTTAAATTTGAACAGTTAAAAAATTTAGATTGAAAATTAAATTTTTTAATTTTATTACTTGGTGATTAGTTCTATTTGTTCACGTTAGATGGTTGTAGTGTTTTAATATCCATGTTTCGTATTCGTTTCATGAATTTGTTGATTTTCTAAAAACTGAAATTCTTATAAAAAATTATTATAAATAATTCATTTGTTACATATTGGATTTAATTACTATGATTTTTAAGTTGTTTTCTTAATTAATTTTATATATAATATTATTATTGATGTTAATTATTAGTATAACATCACATTGTTTATAATAATAATAAAAAGGTTAAAAAAAATATAAAAAAAAATGTATAAATATAGATAGCTGTAAAATGAAATATTTATTTGCTTTAATCTTATAATTAAATGTTAATCTTAAATGTTATTATTACTATGAATTTCTTTGATAATGTTAAAAAGAAAATTTTTTTCTGACTAATCTTTGTAAATGAACATTTATCTTTCTTTTTATTATAAAATTCTATTATAAAAGTCTTTAATTTATTAATTAATTATCAATCATGATTAAGGCTATATTAGTATTTAATAATCATGGAAAGCCTAGACTTTCTAAATTTTATCAATATTTTGTAAGTATAATAATTAAATTTTATTATTATTTAATCTAATATATAATTGAATAAATTTTCTTTTTTTTCAGAATGAGGATATGCAGCAACAGATAATAAAGGAAACATTTCAACTAGTTTCAAAGAGAGATGATAATGTTTGTAATTTTTTAGAAGGTGGAAGTTTAATTGGTGGATCTGATTATAAATTGATCTACCGACATTATGCTACGTTATATTTTGTATTTTGTGTTGATAGTTCAGAATCAGAGTTGGGAATTTTGGATTTAATACAAGTTTTTGTTGAAACATTGGATAAATGTTTTGAAAATGTATGTGAACTTGATCTTATCTTTCATGTAGATAAAGTTCATTATATACTTAATGAATTAGTGATGGGAGGAATGGTTTTGGAAACTAATATGACTGAAATACTTACAAGAATTGAAGATCAAAATAAATTGGAAAAACAAGAGGTAAGTGATATTTTATAATTTGCATTTAAGAAATATTGATATATATGTTGTATGTTTATATTATGTTTATAGCTTTATTTATATAATTCATAGATATTAAAGATAACAAATTTTGTACATAATATAGCAATGCACTGTGGTTAAATTACTAAATCATAATTTTAATTAACTAATTTATGTAAACATCCCTTAAATTTTGAGTCTATTTTATCTTTATTTTCTTTAAATTTTGAAGTAATAAAACAAACTCATATAAAAAGGCATTAAATATTAAGAAGTTTTCTGGGCTTGAAGGTGTTAACAGCCTATTGCAGTTTTTTCATTAGCTGTGCATGCATTGGAATGTTTTGTAGAGCTATTTCATATGGTGGTAGGACTGATTGACCTAACATGAATTTTAGGGAACTTACAAATCAGGACGATCTTGCTCACCTCGTCCGTTTGTCCTTCTGGGGCCCCCTCCCTAAGTAAATCGGCAGTAAAAAAAAATCAAATCATTTTATACGCATTCATTCCTTTATGTAATTTATCTGATTTCTTTTTTTTTCACCAAGAATTTCGAAACAAATCTTTCGAAACATAAAGCTTTACAAAATAAATATTCATAACACGCATGGTGCTAAATCGTTTGTAAATGTTTGCTCGATAACAGTGCCTTAATGCAAATGTATACGTCGCTATGCTCTAAGAATAAAATATGTATTGCGTAGTTATTTATTTGTATTTACTCTTATTAATCAATTTAAATTCAAATGCCCTTTATATTTTCCATTTTCCATTTTTTCCATCCATATGGTATGTGCAGGCAGGAATCACAGCAGCGCCGGCGCGTGCTGTTTCTGCTGTCAAGAATATGAACATACCACAACAGATAAAGGATATGAAGTTACCTGATTTACCACAAGCTATAAAAGATCTTAAATTCTGACCAGCCGTTACTTCGTTGGCTCCAAGCTGACTGGTTTCAACTATAATTCCAAATGAAAATAATACTACAAGGGTCTTTTTTCCTTTTCCTTCAAGCAAACAAAAATGTATCAATATTATCCACAAATTATTCTTCATGATATTTCATCTCAACAGAATTAATCAATGAAGATTTTCAAAGAAGAGGATTTGTACTATATAATTTAAGAAAGTTACTTATCTCTGACTTTAAAATTAAAAATTTGGATTATTGGAAGTATTATGTTCAATATATAAAAGAAAAAAGGTAAAAAATTTATAAATCTAAAAAATATATTTTATTAATTACAAAAGTTACATTATTATTTATAATTTCATTAAAGAAGTTGCATTTCTACTATTATTTTTTAACAGTATATTTAGTATTAATTTATTTGTATTTAATAGTAATTTACTTCCATTTATTAATAATAAAATTATATTGTATGAAACAAAATGATCTAATAAATATTACAATTATTCATGACAAACATTCATTTCTTAAAAATTATTAGTTATACATATTTACATTAATTATTGTTTTATATTTCAACACCAAATTCTTATACATATAAGCAATTAATCAATATACATATTAATATAAAAAGTTCCATAATAAATTAAAAAACAAAAATTTACTTTTTAGATGTAACAATTTCATTTCTAAGTGTAGTCCATATATATCCAGTACCTCTTTCTGTAAGTGGTGGTGGATATGATGTATTTTTTAATTTGTAATAATCTGATGGAGCATGCATTACAAATTCCATACATTCCAATTTACGTGGAAGATCTTCTTCTGGTCCTATAATATATGTTTCAGGACTAAATCCTTCATCAGGTGGTGGACTATATATAAAATATAATAATTTTATTATTTATGATATTTTGATATTAACAATTTAATCATATGTTTCAATAATCTATAATAATTTACCTTGCACTAGTAGGTAAAAGCCAAGTAACAGCAGCACTTTTTTCACAATATTGGTCTGTGAGTAAACCACGAATTTGTGCATAATAAATTCCTCCATCAATATCTTGCATAGAAACTATATCACCTACTTGAAAATAAGTGCCTCTATAAAATACATAATTACTTGTAACAGGGGTTGCTGTAGCTGTTGGCGCTTTAACTGGCTAAAAATTGAAAAAAAAAAAAGAAAATAATATAAAATGTTCTTTTCTTTGAAATTATTAACAAATTTAAAAACATACAGTTTTTTTGAATAAATTTCTTCTTCCTTTACCCTTCGGTATAATTTTATGTGGAATTGATTTAGAATTACAATATCTTGTAATCCTCGTGCTTCTTCTAGTAGGTTTTAATGATCCTCCTTTATCTTCATCTTCATTTTTTACATTTGAATTTGCTTCGGAAATTCTTTCTTCTTCTAGGCAATCATTGCAAAGGTTACCGGCTTCGGTTGAATGCCAAAGCGGGGTCTCTCGAGTCCCACACTTGACACATTCAGGTTTACTGCCGAGAGGCATCGAATATCAATTAATTTGACGTTATTAATTATTATAATCAGCTATAGTCAATCATGAAATGTTCTTTTTAATTTGTATATCAATTATCAATAATCTTATCTCATTTTAAAAAATACAAAGACTTGACTATGAAAATGTAACAAAAAACGAAAATTATTGAAATATTTATAAATGTTTCACATTTTTCTCGTATAATACTCTAAAAGTAAGTAGAATTTGGTAGAGTACTTGTAAACATAGAATATTGTAATATAAGAATTTTAGCAACTATTGAGAAAATAAAGCTAGTCAGTATGTCCAGCATATAAAATCCCTAGTACTTCAGTGAAATTTATATTCAAAGAAATTTATCATACGTGACGTAAAAATTAAAGAAATGTGAATATATATAATATTACATATAGTATTTATTTTTTATTATATAAATAACAACATATAATATGCAAAAACAATTTTTATTAAAATCTGATTGGTCTTTCACATAGTGATGTTATAGCATACTAAATTCATTAGTATTTAATTTTTATCTTCTGTATATAAATGTACATTTTTATATTGCTATACATTTACTGTATAAAGAGGATGAGAAAGTGATATTACATAAGATCATATTAAAATTTTTAAAAATTTGAAAAACACACATTTGCTTAGGTACAACTATAAAGTGATAGTTCATTAGAATAAGTAAATATATTTTTTTCAACTTCTTCTTTCTATTGACTTGCTTCTAATCGTTTTATTTCTTTTGAAATTTCAGCTTTTCTTGCTAATTTATCAAGTATTTCTTTCTCAGGATTTTTTAACAAACCATTTTTTATCTTTTCTTCCAATGTTACAATTTCTCTAATTTTTTTTCTTAAATTTTTCAACCTTTTTTGTGGATCTGGTATTGAAATTTCAGATTGTGTTGGGATATTTGATTTGGGAACTGATGTTTGATTATTAGATATTGTTTTTATATTGGTTTGTAATTTACTATTATGTGATGATAATTCTTTCTTTTGATCTGATTCTGAAAGAGTAGTTTTAGCTAATTCTTCCGTTATACGTTCTGTTGTTTTGTTTTTATTTTTTTTCTTTTTCTTTTTTACTTCTGTTTTAACTGAAGCACCAGGAATAGTTTTAGATTTTGCTGCTAGTAATGCTTCCTGTTTAGCTTTATGCTCTGCTATAAATTCTGGACTTGCACCTATTGGATATATAGGTTTATTTTTTATCTGTTTACCTTTGCTTTCATATCTGAAAGGAAATGATATATGATAAATGATATGATACCAAAAAGAAAAATTTAATATATTTTTATAAATACATACAGTGGAACTTCCTCTTGTGGTATATAACCATCTTTGACACGACGTGGTTTACGCCATGTACCATCTGGACGTTGACTGGCAGGAATAAATGTCCCACCTATGAAAAAATTTATAATAATTAATTTTATGAATGAATATAAATATATCTTTTAAATATGTTTATTATATTATTTGCATTAGATTTTATTCAAGATATCATGTGTTTCTTATTGCAATTTTTAATATTTATTAAAAATTTGAAGATAGGTAAATATTAGAACTTAACTTAACTATCGTGAAATGGAGGTTGTTTACATGTTATAAATACATTTACAGGTTATAAATAATTCAATAGTTAAAATAAATTAAATAATTAAATAAAATGAAATTTATCACCTTGTTCATCTTTAATGTAAGCCGACGCCATCGTTATTCAGTACGATCGTTCGCCGTGTATATTTTTTATTATATTTCTTGATAATTCTTACTATCCGCGTGCCATTTTGCGATCGTGAGGACCTCAACCCTTCAGAAATACTCTGAGTCTTGAAAATAATAATATGTGTACAATTCGATACATGTAAGATGTCGCTACTGTGTAGTTATTTTAATAATATCTTTAAAATAAATTTTACTTCTAATAATTATGATCATTTTGATATGCAATATTTATTGAAAACAGAATTTCTTTTAATATTAATTTTAAAAAAAAAGCAATTAGATTATGAGAGCATTTCTTAATAAATCCGTTAACATTTAATAGTTTTCAATATTATCGATATAGTATTCAGTTAAGATTAAAATCTTATATATATCACAGATGATATATAGAATAAACGTGCAATGTTTTTTTGTATCACAGCATCTTGTTATCATATTTTGTCACAAGCGATTATCGGTTCGATATAAAAAAATGATTGTAATATTAAAAATAATTGCTAAATCAATATGTTATTTACACATAGTAACTCATATGTTTTTTGATACAAATACAAAATTCTGTAAGATATCATTTTTATTCTGTTTCTTGCTTATAATTTTACTTTATCTTGCATATAAATCCTTACGTAGATATCTTTGACACTCAAGAGATGGCGCTGACAGTCACTTTCTTATTCTATTTTTTTATTTATCTTGTACTATTTACTTTCCTTTTTTTAGTTTCGCGTTACTTCAGAGATGGCGCTAGTACCTCANTTTTACTCTATCTCTGTGTTTCTTCCACTATTTGCTCTCTTTGTCTATACTTTATGAATGATAGTCAATAGGAAGTTAATTAAATAGCATTTTTATCATTTCTTTTTTAAAAAATTACAATATATCTTAATATTTAATATAAAAAAAATGAAGATATTATTTTTTCAATATATATCTTTTACAATATAGAATAAAATAATAAATTAATAAATAATAAATAATAAATAATAAATTGATAAATAATAAATAAATATACTAAATTCTTAATAATATCCTTACGTTGATATCTTTGACACTCAAGAGATGGCGCTGACAGTCACTTTCGTATTTTATTTTTTATCTTTCTCGTACTATTTGTTTTCCTTTTTCTTAGTTTCGCATCAATTCAGAGATGGCGCTGAGTACCTCATTTTTACTCTATCTCTGTATTATCTTAATATTTAATATAAAAAAAAATGAAGATATTATTTTTTCAATATATATCTTTTACAATATAGAATAAAATAATAAATTAATAAATAATAAATAATAAATTGATAAATAATAAAAATAATAAATTCTTAATAATATTCTTAGTAGATATCTTTGACATTCAATATATGGCGCTGACAGTCACTTTCGTATATTTTTTATCTTTCTTTTACTATTTGCTTTCCTGGGGGGGGGGGGGGTTTTTTTAGTTTCGCGTCAATTCAGAGATGGCGCTGAGTACCTCATTTTTACTCTATTTCTGTGTTTCTTCCACTATTTGCTCTCTTTGTCTATACTTTACGAATGATCATAGTCAATAGGATGTTAATTAAACAACATTCTTATCATTCTTTTTTAAAAATTATAATATTTTAATATTTAATATAAAAAATATATT
>NW_006263599.1:99071-99508 GCF_000469605.1 Apis dorsata | reverse complement strand
TTTTTTTAGTTTCGCGTCAATTCAGAGATGGCGCTGAGTACCTCATTTTTACTCTATTTCTGTATTTCTTCCACTATTTGCTCTCTTTGTCTATACTTTACGAATGATCACAGTCAATAGGATTAATGCTATTAATTAAACAGCATTTTTATCATTTTTTTTTTTAAAAATTATAATATATCTTAATATTTAATATAAAAAAAAATGAAGATATTATTTTTTCAATATATATCTTTTATAATAAATAATAAATAATAAATTAATAAATAATAAATAAAAATACTAAATTCTTAATAATATTCTTACGTAGATATCTTTGACACTCAAGAGATGATGCTGACAGTCACTTTCTTATTCTATTTTTTATCTTTCTTTTACTATTTGCTTTCCTTTTTCTTAGTTTCGCATCACTTCAGAGATGGCGCTGAATACCTCAT
>NW_006263599.1:95484-98868 GCF_000469605.1 Apis dorsata | reverse complement strand
CTTAATATTTAATATAAAAAAAATGAAGATATTATTTTTTCAATATATATCTTTTACAATATAAAATAATAACTTCACAAAGCATAATATCTAATATATGATGCGAGTGTTTTGACGTGGACATCGTTTCACATTCAGCGACAATGGTGAGATTTGAATGAATAAAAATCTGATTCAGCAAAAGTTTTTGAAATATTATATAAGTTTAATATTTTATAATATATATATAATTAATATCTAATATAATCAAATTTTAAATAAATTTGTTGAGAAAGAGAATTAAAGAGATTGGAGACATTAAAATGAAATTAGAGGAAATTAAAAAGATTCATTCATTTTTATTTTAAAGAATTTAAGAAATTAAATTTTTTTATTTCAAATAAATTAAACAAATTATAATATCAACAATCATATAGACAAAAAGATATGAATATATATAAATAACAATAAATCTTATATAATTGAATTTGCTCATCAATCAAAAATATAAATCTTTTTTTATACTGAAACATACATATCGTCTTTAAATATTTTCTAAGCGTATATATTAGTGTATATATAAGCGTAATATTGTATATAATAATATTAATCTCTAATATTCACCAATTATAATAAATTTAATAAATTTTTTTTTTTCGTTTTTCGTTCAAAGAGTGAATTCGAAGTCTCTGTACGTGCAATTAATTTGATTATATCGTAATGACAGCATAATGGACAAGAGGCAACGGATACACGTTCATAGGAGCGGAAGTCAAGTACACACAATCAGGATCGGAAGTAATTCCAGTGGCCGAACTCTGTGATGGTATTGTTAGTCGATCTGCTGAATAATAATTGACATTCGGTATATTTACACTGTCACGATCGCAAAGTGTCAATATCTTTCCGGATGGAATGGAAACGTCACTCGGTAGCTTTAACTCCGTGACATGGTGTTCGTTCAGTATTTGCCGTGAATCTATGCCCGTGACTTCATCGTTGTTCCAAAGGTATATAATACGTAATGTAAAGATAAATTCAAATGAATCTGTTTCTCTTAAAATGTTCGATAAAAATTTGTTGTGAAATTTCTATTTTGTATTCAAACTTCATATTGGTGATATGAGATATGAGATAAGAATCTATTTAAAAAAAAATGAAATATACTTTACCATTTATTGGAATTTTATTCAAACTAATTTTAAAAATGATTTTAAACTATCCGATTTAATGGGAAATGATATGGGAAAAGAGGAAAATCGTTTCTCGTCTAATTCTTGTAATTTCTTATTACGATCTTAAATAATTAAGGAAATTAATTAAGGAAATTATTACGTATCACACGAATTTATAACAATAATATTAATTTTTTGTTTTTAAATCGTAAAATTTCATCGTCTCATTTTTTTTTTTTTTCTCAACAGAAAATGGGCTGTGCACCTAGCAGATCATCGTGCAAAAAGGGTGGTATTCGATTAATGACCACGAGGCTTACTTTCACCAAAGGTCAGCTGTGCAACCTGAACACGTATTTCCGTAAACTGGTCGACGAGGCTGAAAACGGTGAATAATTTCTCGATAAGCTTTATTTTTTCTTTTCGATTCGACAATAACAATATATATTGTTCGAATTCACATGATAATCATAAAATTTTTCAATGTTAAATGTGTTCAATCACAGACGTTTCTAACGCCTTTGCGATCGAAGCTATCGTGGAAAGATTGGTTCAACGTTTAATGCGGGGTGCAAGCAATCTCGATCGAAGATTCTCGTCCATGTTTCTCGTTTCGTTGAACGAGCCACGACGTATAAAGGTAAATTGGCAGTGAGATCAAAAATTGCTGGTAAATCACACGTAATAATAACGATGGAATCGAAAAATTAGAGAAATATCCGCGGGAGGAGCGTGGCATCTTATATTTTTCAAGTCTTCTTCTTTCTTTTTTTTTTTCTTTTCCCTCACCCAGCGACTCAGGTTCGAGTATCTTTTACGGATAGATGCATTGTCGGCCTCGAGTTCAAATCTCGAGCAAGAATTCACTTCGAGCGTGAGCGTCGAGGAAGATGCATCTTTACCAGGCTTTATTCATTTAAAGATACTTGGGACAGGTGCTAAGGAAATTTGGAGGGAATATATAGACGTTACGGGAAGGCTGAGAAGGGATCTGGTAAAAGCGAGATTGGCAAATTTGTTAGCCACATCTATCAAAGGTATTTTCCATTTCTGAATAAACTATTTAAAGGATGTGTATGTACATACTTGTACATTCCATAAGAGTTTCTTATGGAATGTGATCTGGAATCTCGAGCGTGGGATAGATTAAATAGAGAAAAACATCATTGTTTCAGATACCACCATTGATACGGAAGATGACAGAATTTGCGTTTCGCCTGGTCAAGTAGTAGACGCCGATATCCTCGATAAAATATTGAAACAGCCGGACCATTGCCGGATATTCTACGGGCCAGGTAACAACGTTTCACATTTATTATATAACAAGTGTTTTAATTTCACCAGGTTAAATTCCAACTTTGAATAAAATTCAAAGTTTTAAAAGAATTTTGAAACGTTACTCCACTCTTTATCTTTTTTTTTCTTTTTCCTTTTTCCTCGGTTAACAAACACCATTCTACGTCTTTTGGAATCTCTCGAAACAGAGGCGAAACTCCGTTCATTCACTCCTCAATTCTTCGTTTCGCGCCCTCAACGTAATACATTTTAGTTTGACTTCAACGTGTCTCCAAACCGTTTCAACCATTCCCTTTCTCTCTTCTCTCTCATCCCTTTTACTTTCTTCTTACCCTTTCTTCTTATCCCTTTGTACATAACCGAATATACTCCGAGTAACTTGATAATTCGATGTACATACTTGGGAGTTCAACAAATCAGTTCAACAAAGCAAGAGGTTGCATAACAACGACTGTAGAGAACTTTAGAAAAGACGAGGATCTTGTACAACGATCAACCTAATCTCAAAATAATAAAATAATTTGATTTTTTTGGCAACGTTCCTTCAAATAACCGTATCGGGATATTTCCAGGTATTTCGGACGAATCGTTGCCGAGGAGGCGTGATAGAGTGGCCATGATCGAAGACAGCGAAGGGATATTGGTCAGAATCGGCGTGGACGGTGCCAAATCTCGCGAGGTCGAGGTTAGATTGTTAATCGGGATCGGTTTGTCGTCGTGGCCCTGTTTAACGGATTATCCTCAACGAATACCCCTCTATCATTGCGATGCTCTCCTTCATTACACCGCAGCGCAAACCGTGAGTGTGGAATATTGATAATTGTGCACTTTTATTCTCTTATTTTCTTCCTTCACGTCCGATTCATCGCGATCGATCGATTCTCGTTCATCGATTCCCGATTATCGGTTGTCTCGCTCCAATTCTCGAATATAT
>NW_006263599.1:93383-95293 GCF_000469605.1 Apis dorsata | reverse complement strand
TCTCTCTCTCTCTCTCTCTCTCTCTCTCTCTCTCTCTCTCTCTCTCTCTCTCTCTCTGTTTCACGAGCATGCGTCACGTAATTAGAGCATCGATTAATCTTATTGTATCGGTATTGTAGATAAACGATTATTAAAAAAAAAAAGGGAGAGAGAATGCTCGACGCTTTTCATCGTTGGTGAAAAAAAACGTGGCCGTGAGAACCGCGTAAATTTCTTTGAACGAGGTGGTGCAACTTGTTCGAGTGCACTTGTTTCCAATATGCGGAATTCGGTTTCCCTTATCCGCGAAAAGTCTCGAGAGCTCTCGTAAAATTCTGTTTCACACTTTTCATCCCTAGATAAGTATTGCAACAACCATATACCGCCGCTCTTTCATTATCCCTGGCCACGTTCGAAATACGATCTATAGTGTTCCAATCGTATAATGTATACAAGCCACGATACACACACGATGAGTAAACGAGAGTCGCGCGAAACATCCATTTGCGCGTGAATCCTCGAAGGAGAAGCACGAAGACTCGATTTTTCGTGTCGTGGACCAACGTTTCAATCTGTATTCTTCCCTAAAAAGGGACAGATTCGTCCGTTTCGCGTCATCTGTTTGTCGCCTGTTTGTTCCAGGGTATGTACGCGGTGGCCGTTGGCCCGTGTACCGGTGCACGCTGCGAGAACCGAGCAACCCTCTGGAGGGTACGTGTCCCGGCAGCCGAGAAAATTATGAGCCAGCACTACGCCTCCGACAGCGTGCCTTCCCTCACTGAATCCGTGCTCCTCGAAATTTTGTACGAGTTACGGGAAGGACGCAGTTCGAATTTATCGACGAAACCGAAGGTGATTCGCCCTTGGAAATTAATTTTTAAGCATCGAGCACGCTCAGTTTGAATTTCTTCGCGATTCAGAGATCTTCCACTTCCTCCTCGATGGATTTTATTCGAACGTCGTATCGTTTGTTTCCTTTTGCCCCTCACTGTCACCGGTGTCTGACAACACCTCTTGGAAATATCCCGTCGAGGAGTCTTCCAAGTCCCTTGACATTCTCATCTATGGGAATATTAGGTGCGCTTCGAATGATTTTTCATACGACAATAATTCACAACGTGCATCTACGTCACGAATACAAAACCCTCTTCCCTTTTTCTTCTTTCGTTCCAAAGATTCCATTCCGACGATCGATGGAAAACAATCCCCTTCGAACTCGCGTTCGAGAATCGTCGAAATCTTGATAATATTCGAGATAAAAATTCATCTCGATCGAGGAAGATTGGATATAATATATCCGTGAAAATTTTCTTAGGTGACGGGGGGAAACGGCGCACCATCGTCAGAAGTACGTTTACGAGTAGTTTCCAGACACATATTGAGAACCGTGCACCGTTGGAGGCTGGAAAGGGTAGGACCGGATCCGTTGACGAGCTGGGCGCCCGATACCCTCTCCCATCACGTTCTATTAACGTTGGACGAGTTGGTCGCCGCTCTGAAATGTCAGAACTTGAGGTGTTACCTTTATCCGCGCTGCAACGTGATGCTACAATGCGCGAGAGGTAGGTAATTCAATTTGAGGGGTGAAAAGGAAGCGTATTAGAAGGACGGAACCCCTTTCCTTCCCTTTCATTTTCCTCTCCCACTTTTCCTATCCATCCAATATCTCTTTCTTTTCTTTCCTTTCTTTTTTCCCCCCTCTCCCCTTCGTTCATTTTTCGATACGATAAATACAATCAATAATCTCGGGAACGTGGACGACACGCGTGGAAACGAAACGAAACGTAATCGTCTGGTTTCCATGGAAATTCTTAATTAGTGAGGATAACGACACGTGCTATTATCGCGGCCGTTGAACGTATCGGCAATTTGTATGCATTCGTATAAGCTATTTCGACGACGCGCCTCGATCGCATTGCCGTTTTTCATCC
>NW_006263599.1:70747-93201 GCF_000469605.1 Apis dorsata | reverse complement strand
ATATATATATATATATATCGTACGATTGTTGTTGTTGCCATTTAATCGCGACACGATTTAATTAAGAAGAAATTGGAAAAAGTTTCGATACATACATTTCTATTTTATTTGTCAAAGGTGGAATATCGCATCACGAAGAGTCTTACGCCTCCGATTGCCGTTCGTTGGAATCTTATTTGGAAACGCTTCATTCTTATTCCTTCTCGATAACGCGCGACGTTGCCAGACCCCTCGACCTTATGGAGAACGAACTTATCGTTAGATGGCGCGAGATCATCGCTTTGCCGCATGGAAGAGGATTAAACAACGACGATTATCACGGATACAGCGAAAGGCAATTCGAGTATCTGACCATGATCGTGGGACAAGCTTTGGCCGCTAGGGACTCTTTGTTACAGGTACGGAATTTCGATAATAGAGAGAGGAGAGAAAGAGAGAAAGAGAGAGAATACTATACTTTCCACGTAGGACAATTTGGATAATCGCAATTGCTATTCGAACTTGCCGGAACTATCGTATTGCGCCACGGAACAGGTGGAAAGTCTCGTGTTCCTGTTGAAGCTGGTTTCGACGCAGGCTTGGGATCAGATTCACCTGGCAACGGAACGAAAGATGCGAATCCACGATCGTTACGCGGTGCCGAGGAGGAAGAGGCATTACAACACGACCAGTCAGTTCGATTACTCGATTGGACTTTTAATCGATGCCGTTAGAAATGATCGAGAAACTGTTAACACGGATTTGGAGTCGATGCCTGTGATGACCAAGATGCTTCTACATTGGTTACACTTTGGTAAGGATAAGAATAATTCTTTGATGGAACGATACTCGTTTCGATTAACTAAAAAATTTTTTTGTTTCGTTTCGTTCAAGGCATGGAGAACGATCGAAAGATCCTCGAGCCTGTTCTACGTCCGTATTTGAACAATCTTTTCAACGGCACGCGCGAGCACGGTTGGTTGGCGACCTCCTGGAAGAGGAGGGAAGAACTTTACCGGGGCGAGATGGGATCATTGTCGATGTTTTGCAAATCTGTTGTGACGGAGGAAATTACGCCGGGTAACGGGATCGTGGATTATCTGTCCAAGGGATGGCATTGGGCCGAAAATATGGCGAGGATGATCGAACGTTCGGGGAACTTTTTGCCCCTGATTTTCCTTCCCAGAGACAGAACGATTAAATTCGATCTAACGTTCGCGGGGAACAAAGGGCCCAGCTCGTTCTCAACGTGGAGCAAGGTTAGAAGTGTCAGCACGATCGCGAGGAGGAGAAGGAGGAGCATATATTCCAGAGCCAGCGAGTTATTCGATTACCTGACGGGATCGCAAAGAACGTCTGACTACAATAATGGTAAGATAATGATGATAAAAAAAAGAAAAAGAGAAAAGGAATTGCTAGCTAAAACTTGACACGATAAATTAGCGAACACAGCTTGCTTAAACAAACTTTACTGCTTACATTATTACGTTCCATTCGATGGAAACTTGTCGTTGTATTATTATATACGTATAATAAGGTATTACGGTTGGATGTTTGAGTTTTAGAAAATTAATTAGATTCTCCACCTCCTCCGAGTTCTTGTTTTCACGGGAAAATTTTAGTTTCCCTTGTTCGAAAATATCCGAGCTTCTTACGAATGAAGCAACATCGAGTGAAATTAATTATTTCCCAGTTGTGTATATATATATACATATATATATACACGGCGAGTATTTAGCCTGAGAATCGACGAGAAAAAAGCCAATACCGTAGTACGGTATCCGTACAAAAAAAAAAGGAAAATCCCAATGGCAAAATTTTTATCAATATTCGGCTTTCCCTGGAATGAAAGAGGCTTTGTTCGTATAAAATAATTAAAAAAAAAAAAAAAAAAAAAAGAAAAAGAGAACGAACGAAAAATATCAATCTTCATTTTTTCCTTTCTTCTCTTTATTTCAACGAAAATTTCACGCGATGTTCACTTCTCGTCGTCGATATCATTTAAACGCGTGTAACCACTACGAGTTCTTCGAACATTATCCCAATTATATTACAAAAATCGAAATACTTTCACCAAGGCTACCGAGTATCCTATATATATATAAATTTCTTTTTTTTTTACAAATCTATCCAGCCGCGATCGCGCACGTGACTAAACGTGCTCGGCATTAAAAATTGAACGAGGAGTGTTATTCAACCGGGGCGAGGCTAAACGCGCGGAAGTGACAAAGATTTACGTTGACGCGAGGAGCGGGGGAATATCATACGCGGGATGGAAATTCGAGGTGGAAATACCTCGTGCGATGGATGAACGGTTGAAGCCGGCCGGCACGGCAGAGGACGGGTATCGCGTTTTAAATCAACGTCCCCCGTTTCGATGACGTAGGCAAATTTCTGGCGCAACCGTTTTACGTAAGGCGAGGCGAGGCGTACGTGTACCGCCTACAGGAAGCCGAGCAAGCAAGATCAATATTTTTGTTAGGGGTTGCAGGACACACGGAATTGAGGGATGCCAGCCCTTTGACGTATGTCGCGTCGATGAGCAGATCCCGAACTCGACACCGCGGCCCAGGAGATCTAATCTCTGCCATCGTCTCCCTCGGTAAATTCAGGGTAAGTTTCCACCAAAACACTCTTTCCTCTCCCCCTCCTCTCCGTTTCTTCTCCTTTCCTTCGATCGAACATTTTTTTCAGAGATTACTTAATTCGGATTACCTCTTTATATTGAATATTATTTGTAATTTGAAAAAGATTAAAACGAGATAACGTACAATGATGATGTTGATCAACAATCAGACACATAAATTGACAGAACATAAATCATCGATTATAGTTTCGGCTTGAATATATACATACAGGTTCATAATATTTGTCCGTAATAATTTTCCATGCGACAAAACTCGCATCTTCCTTCGCGTTTCCACTGTTTGCCCGGGGTTTGGAGTTTCGGCCCAGCTTTCATTCCGCGCCCGGCAAACGCGAGCCACCTTAATTACACACAGTTCGCGCAGTTTCATTAGATTAGACGAGCACGGATTTCCGGTGCACGGAAGGCAATTCCAGGACAGTAATTTCGCCATGGTACGCGCCCAATGCGTTGGGAACACGTTGGGGACCCACGACGTCGGATCGACGACGACAATAATATCGAGAGGCGGAACTCGAAGGAGTTCGCAAGACTTCGTTGCTCGAGTTCTGCCATTTCCGACGATCCGCTTCTTCCTTGACACGCCACCCATTACTCCCATTACTCTTATATCTATCTATGTGTATATATATATATATATATATATATACGTTGAATGGCAGTCGATTTAATAGCGACGCTGATAACCGTGTTAGGATCGACTAACTCCTTTAATCGCGATTAATCGCGTACGATATGAAAGGATTGATTGGATGAGACTCGAAGTCATGTACGCGAAAAATAAAAAAAAAAAGATCTTGACATACGCGCGGGTGTGTGTATGTGTGTGTGGGTGTGTGATAGGCTGGAAAGAACGTTTATCTCCCTCCAGGAAACTTCTTTCTTGACAACGAGAATTAAACGTCGCTCACACGTCGCTGTTTAAGAGACCCGATCGTTCCTGCATCGTTCCTCTTTTCCGTTCGCATGAATCTCCGACGAATATAAATTGACTTTTAATCGGGGCGCAAATAAGCGTTAATGGGACGTGTGTATTAAATCACTCTTTTTTTTTTATTTATTAAATATAAAACATTTTGGCCGTGGTAACAGAAATCGGCAAATCGAGGAGAAATCGCGTACCATTTCGAGATACGCGGAATTAAAAATCCTTTTTTGTTTTATATATTTTTTTTTCAGTGAGGAAAAACGCGTACAATTCATATTTTATGAATTTTATTCTTAACATGAAATAACAACGGTTATTTCGTTTTGTTTTTTGTGAAAAATAAAAAGGATTTAAAAAAAAAATAGTTTTGGAAATACGATTGAATTTTTTCGAAATAACTTTACAACATTGAATTAAATAATTATTATGTATGTATGTATAATGTATTAATTAAAATTATAAAGAAATATATTATATATTAAAGTATTTTCGTATTTTCGTCTGGAAAATAATAGAAAAATTAATTATAAAATTCATTTTTGCCACGTGATATTCAATTTCGAATAATACTTTCTTCATTAACATTATTTTATTCGCACATTTATATTCGTATAGTTTTATAATAACAGGAGGAACGATGCGGAGCAAATACTTTATTAATTTTAAACGATAAAGTGAATTATCGAATATCATAGAGATTCGCAACAATTTCTTCGGGAGAAAGATTCTTTTTTAATTTTTCTTCGTATCTAACAATAACTCGATTACTATACAACACTGACAATTTAAAGATATACGAAATCATAAATTATATATATAAAAAAAAGGAAGAAATACTATAATAATCGGAAAAAGAATTTTCCACGAGAGAATTTATTTTGTGTACATTAACTTCTCAATTACAACGTTGTTGTAATTGAAACCAGAGCAACATTTTTTTTATTACTTTTAATGTTGCGCTCGTTTAATATCTTTAATGAAGTTATTCGCTTATTCAAGCGTGTAGTAGCAATTGTTAATTAACTCAGACTTATTATTTTCGAGGGAAGAGGGAGGAAGGGCAAAGGTTCGAACGCTAAGATTAAGCTTGATTACAAGCGTAATCAAAGGACGTATTTAAAAAGATGGCCGTTTTTTTTTACTAAGCGCGCTTCTTAATCTTCCGCGTAGAAGAACGACTTCCGTTTTTCTTGCATTTTCAACCGGCAGTTTGAAATCCGGTTTAATGCTTCGGGAAAGCCGGGGACGAGAAACTGCGAAGTGAAACCTTGGTTTAAGGAGAGATCATAAAATCGGGTTGCGACGTTACTTCAAAGGATCGTGTTACCGTAATAACGACGAGAAGAGTTGCCACAACGATAGTACAAGAAGTAGGGAACGATGTTCTTGCAAAACGTACTTACTTATATGTGTACAGACAGTTTGATAAAAAAATAATCCTCTCGTTGGATATTTAATCATTTTTGAACAAGAATGATCATTCAAGCTGTAATTTGATCTTCGATTTTATTATATTTTACGATAATATTCGAATGCGAAATTAAAAATATATAAATGTGTAAATTACTATAAAAGAAAATTATGACTTCTTGAGTCGAATTGGACAAAAAAGAAAATAAAAAAAGTATATGAAGAATAAAATATAAAATATTTAGATGACAATTAATACATGCTACTTTTATTTCAATATAATACAAGTCTTTCGTAATAAAAAATCAAATTAACAATTTTCAATCAAGTCTAGTGACTATATCGAATTAAAATATTTATAATTGAATCGATCCTATTACTATTACCAGAAACATCATTTCATTTTACGTACAGAAAAATGGAAATAAAATTATCCAAATAATGAAAAATAAATGGTATTCTACTACAATTGCTTCAATGGCGAAAATCAGAATAAAAGGATTTCGTTGAGGAAATGTTAATAACAATAATAAAAACCGTAAAAATCAAATCATTGGATTCATCGAAATGATGATTCATCGCGACGATCTCTTCTTCCCATTCTTTTATCCAGGTGCCAATTAGTAAGAGCTCTTCTAAAAATGGAGGAACAGAAATGCAAATTGGAGAACATGAACATTTAAAGTGGATTAAAATTTGTTTTTTTTTTTTGACCATCCATTAAGAAAAATCGCTCAACCTTGGCTTCCCGAAACAGAACACCCGACGAGAGTTTATCGGGATTCAAAGGGATTTTCTCGAAGGTTAGCGGACTCTTTGGATGGCCTTAAACGTTTCGGCATTCGTGGGAGGATCCAGTTAAACCAATCCTAATAGGTGTCAGCCAGGGTTCGGGCGGGGGTTGGACGTTAGGCCAATCCTCCCTTGTCGATATCTGTAAAGCGACGACCAAATTTTTCGTCAGCCACGATCCTGGGGATCCTATTTTCCTCGACTAACGCCGTTCACCGAGAAATTCTTCGATCCTCTTTTCCTCGGATGAAGTAACACCGAGCTAACTTGCCCACCCAACCCTTCGATCCTGCCTGCCAACCATATTTCCCACGGAAAATCTTTCCCTCTTTGTCTCTTTCCTTCCTCAATTGTCTTGGATTCGCGTGGATCTTCCATTCTGAAAAAAAGAAAAAGAAAAAAAGGAAATCGCACGAACGAAATTAAAAATTCAAATTCGTTGCAAACGGATGAAATAAGATGAAAAAGGATAATTTGATGATCGTATACTGATAAATACGATAAAACCATGTTCGATTTTTTGGCGTCGAACATGGCAATTACAATTGGAATTCCCTTGTAGAGGTTTCTGAGACGATTGTTACTTACCCGATTAATGTTCTCATCGTTCCAGGTATCCGGGATGGCCGTTCTTTCGAACAAAATAAACGACGTTCGATTCTTTGCTCGTTCCCCGTCTGGTCTCCCGCGAGACAGTGGACTTCAGTGTTCAAACCTTTCCAAACTTCGTGCGACACAAAGCATTCCCCTGTCTTCGTCTCTTGCGCGAAACATTTCTCTCTCTTGAGAAAGAAAGATCTTGTTTTATTTTATTTTATTTTATTTCGATAATAATCGATTTAAAGATGAAAAAAATATCATCATCGTTGGTTATTTCTTCGACTTTGCGCTATTGTTATCGCGGATAATAAGTTTCTCGAAAGAAAGAGATTTTATCGTGGGTGAAATGCGGAATCAGTTTTCTAATTGAATAAAACTTCGATGCTCGAAGAGAATCTCGATTTAACTTTGTTAAATTTCTATTATAGATAGATAGAGGAAAACGAAAGAATGTATCTTTTTTTTTATCTTTATCAATTTTTATATCTTTATTTGTCGAATAAACCTAAGAAAAATCGTGCGCTCTCGTTAATTTCACTTAATTTCCGCGTGCAAATATCGTTCTCTGGCGTAATTTTATCTCGAAAAAATTTCGATTCGAAGTTCAAGTCCTCCTCAACGGGATCCACTTCAGCTGAAATCGAACTCCATGGTTCGTCTTCGAGTAGGCAAGTTTATTTGCCAGGATCATTTGATTAGATTAGAATGGAACGGACAGGGGATTCGTCGCGATTTTTCCTCGTATCTTTCCATTTCGATTTTGCCTCGAAAGACGAAGTAAAAAGACGACACGGGTTGCCGTGTTCCTGGCATTCCGAATATGCATGTATTATATTTCCAGACCCACCAGAAAGCGAATAAAAAGGGAAAAAGTGAACGCGTATTTACTTTGCCCTCTCGCCCCGAGGAGTTGCCTCCTCCTCTTCTCGCCTCCATCCTCCATGTGCCAGCTAACTTTCTACTTAAGGAGCGATTCACTCCCCCTTATGCTTATGGAAAATGCGTTTTGCGCTTCGAAACTAAGTTTAATCCTGACTAAAATCCTCCAAACCCAATCTCTCCGTATCTTTCTCTCCTTCGCAGATTTCAGCGTGCTCGATTTATCAAATATTCCTTTCCCTCTCCCCCTTCTTTCTTTTCAAACACCTTGCTGGACACCTTGCTTAGATAAAAAAAGGGAAAAGAAACAGTTTCTCCTTTTATCTATCGTGTTTCTTTTTTCTCTAGAATAGAAGAATAGAAAGAGAGAAAGAGAGTTTTTTCCCATCACAGGTCGTGCAAGAAGCGGCCGCCTTTTTGCCACGAGAGGAGCGGGTGGTCGTGTTGGACGCGGTGCAACGCGTGGCCAGAGAATTCTCTCGTCGCTCCTCGAGGAAGACCGGAAGCGTGTACACATCCGACTCGCCGAGACAGCTTTATAGACCGAGGTACGATTGACTCTAAGAAGATGCCAGTTTCGAAGCTTCATTAATGGCGCGCGGTTTTCCTTTGATTCCTCTCCCCGACGCATAATAGATACGCTTTTGTTCGTTCCAGGCCGGAGACGGATCTCTTGGATTCACCCCCACGGCCATTATCGCCGGAAATAAGGGAGCGGCGAATCATCGCCGAGCATCAAAAGCAGCTCGAGAAAGAGATACAAGAAATGCACGACACTTTGAGACGCGACGCATTGAGGAGGCAGTTTTCTTCTTGCAACACCTGGGACTCGAATTCGTTGTCCTCTTTCAACTCATCCATAGATTCCATAATGGGGACGATCACGCTAAGGAGATACCGCACTCCAATTTGGGATGCCATTAAAGGTTATACATACATATATATATATATAAATTATTATAATATATATATATAAAAATTATTGTAATATATTTTATTTATATATTTTATTTATTTATATAAATTATTGTAATATATATTACATATTAGGTCTTTTCTATATTTTATTTTTATTCGATCGATTTCGTGGCCTTCGAATATGATGCTTTACGATAATTCGCAATTCATAATAAGAGTGTGTATATAAACAAGAGCGTACGCAGTTGGTTTCTTAGAAGAGTAGATTACGATAACGGTATGAAAACAACTTTTTCAATTTCAGGGAATTCGTCGGTTCGGTCGAGTTTACGCCAGAATCATAACACGGGCAAAGGTAAATTCAACACAGAGATGATCAGTCGAGAGGAGTCACCGACGTGGAGCACAACACGAAGCGCTCGAAGCAAGGAATTGGACTACGCCGAATCGAAGAACGAAGACGAATTGCCATCTTGGGACGCGCTCGAGGCCACTCTGAATAGAAGGCTGTGTAATTACGGGGACGCCTTGCCGGAATCCTTGGAAACGGACGAAAGTGTTGGGGAAAAATTAGGGGAACAAACTACGGGGGAATAATTTCCCCGTAGACGCTCGGAAAATCACTTTTCACTCTCGAACGACGAGACGAGTTTCATCCGAGAATGTTAGGGAAAAAATAGAGAACAGAGTTTTAACATACGTTGCGCTCGAAATACGTCGCGTGTTCATCGATTGTGACGTGATATCCAAGCTGAAGCGAAACATCGATGAATAGTTCGCGATTCGACAATAGTTTGCCCGGTTTTTGAAAGTCGTCAAATAAATGTTTCGGGTATATTTAGTAGGAAGATGCTTGTATCAGAGCTTGTTCAAACCCGTCGATGAAACTCGTCGATGGGAAACTTAATTCTCGTAGACAACGAGCAACTTCACGCCTCGAAAGTGCTCTCGTTTACTCTCGTAAGTACATAACGATTACACGGTGACTGTAACCTCTCGTAAAACTAGATAGTGGAATTGGAACGTCGGTTTCAATTTTAATCCAAGCTCGAAAATGATTCACCTGATTCAGATTTCAACAATTTCCCTTCCTATCGAATTTTCCAAGTGATTTTTATTTCTCCTTGTATTTCGTTAATTAAGAAACATCCACGCTTTGTATCTTTTTTCGTATCTTTTTCGATTAACGTGGACCGATTTTAACAAATACAACGAAAGTAAAATTCACTGGCAATCTCCTTCCTTCCATCAATCTTCATCACCTACGGCTACTCCACGACCGTACATTTTTATTAAAGATCCCTTAATAAAGCTTACCTTTCGTCTTTTTTCCTCACACGAAATTTCTCTCCTAGTATTTTTATTTAACGCCCAAATTACGTCGTGCTTCTTGTTGTGTTGCGCAAAAAATATAACCTTGGATACGGATCATGTTTGGCAAAGATTATTTCGCAATCACACGAATAGAATAATCTAGTTATTCATTTGTACGTTCAATTCGTTTATTCATAACCGCGATTTCATTTTATTCGTTTACATTTACTTTTTTCGATTATCGTTTCGTCGGTGCATAAATCGGCAGCGCATTCAATTCAAGAAATTTACTAAAACAGTTGTTTCGAAACGAGATTCGATATATATATGCGAAAGTTCGGTTCGGTCAACGATTTAACGCGAATTTGGGAAAACGTGGATCGAGGGTAATTGGAAGTAGACAGACAGGGGTTCTCTATGAGGCCGCGTTTCGATTAACTAAATGTAAAAAAATATAGGTTTGCCAACGGCCACATAATTGCCAATTAAACTCACTGGAATGAGCAACATTGTTCGAGCACTATCGATGAGCGATTGAGCTTCACCCACGTGAACTCTAATCGCGTGAAATTTCACTGGAAAAGCTTGAAACTTGTTTTATCACATTCTCCATTCTCTTTTTTCTCATGCTACACGATACTACGATACTTTATCTGTTAAATATATAATTTAGATAGAATACTACAAAGACATACATATATATATATTTATAAATCTTGACCTCGAATAACTATAATCCTTCCACAATATAACCTTCTCTACAATTAACTCCTAATTCGTTCCTCTTCTCCAGACAGCTTTCACAATTGGTGAATCGATCGATCGAGTGAGCAGCGTGACGAGAGACGAGTACAAACAACTATGCGTCGTCCTCGATCGTCACAAGATCGGGGGAGGAGGGGGATGCATCGATTGAATTCGATAAGAAGAGAAGATAAGAAACGGAGCAGCGTGCTGGATGTTTGGCGGTCAAAGGGTAGCGGGAAGCTTAAGGAAGGAGGGCTGAAAAGAGGAAAGGGAACGAGATAGGAGAAAAATGGAAGCGGGAGCATCATCGTCGTCGTCGTCGTCGTCGTCGTCGTCCTCGTCCTCGTCGTAGTCCTGGAGGGTAGTATTGTAGGCGGGGAGGGGGTAGTGTTGGTTCGGCCGGGCTGCTTCCGTGTATTCCGGGGGTGGTTTTGGTGCGCGCGCGCACCGGGGTTGCGCCGTGGTTTCATCTCAGTTTCGCAGCCTCCCTTCCGCGGTCCGCATCAACTCTGTCGTCGCTGTCGGCACAGAGGTGTGTCGCCTCGGTGTCCGCGTTTTTCCGCGTTCCATCTCGCGTTCCATCCCCAGCGTTTTCCATTCTTTCGGATCGGGATTAAGATATTTCTTTTCGTTGGAGTGCGGAGGGGGGACTCGAGAAGTGAGAAATTAAAAAAACACCTGTCTTCTGTCCCGTGTGCGAACAACATTCACTATGTAACCGTGCGATAGGTGATCACGCGACCACCACTCGCAGGACGATGGTGCGCGATGCGGATCCAGGTTCCGACGCGTGTAACCTGGTAAGCGAATCTAACAATTTTCTCGTCGAGATGCGTTGTTACGTTATTTACGGATTATATCGTAGCAATATCCTCGTACAATCCTCCTTTCACATCTTCTTCCTTCTTTTCCACGTTTATCCTTTATCGACGACGATCGATCCTCGCCTTGATCCCCGTATCCCCACATATCCGCGCGTGCATTCTCCCCGATTCCCGAAGAGACTCCTCGGCGGATTGGCCATTGATTTTTCAACGGAACGCCCGTTCCTCCTCTGTTAATTGTCGGCCAGTTGTGCGCGAGCTGAAACAGTGAATTCCGTTTTGTCGAGAATGCCCTCGAGAGAATAGATTCCCTGTAGAGGTTTGAGCCAGGGCCAGGCGGAGAGTACCCTTTGAACACCCCCTCTCCCCTCTTGACGTACCGTCATTACGGCTAATGTACTTAATCGTCGGAAAATCGGTGGAAACTGCACGCAGTTAGAGTCGAAAGCCCGAAATTCGTGGCTCGGTGTATCGGGTTTTGGGAGTAAAGGTGAGAGGACGATGGACGAGATGCACCGCATATGCAAATTATATCAAACTTAGAGTGGAAATCATTTTACGAGTTTGAAACGAGTTTTTCTCTACCACGATCCGTGAACTACTTTCCCATTCCGGTTTTTTTATTTTTTTTTTCCTGTCAAATTTTCGATACTTTTTTTTCTTTTTTCTATTTATTTCGCGTAACACATTTTTCTTTGTTCGTTCATCTCTGTTTTCCAGCTATTTCTTTTTTTTTTTTTTTACGGTTCGAGATCATTTATTAAAGCAGCAATATCGATATCGTTTGATTTACGTCTCCGTCTATCTTCATATTTTCGGCGAAACGTTATATGCTCGCGTTGCTTCTTCGATATACCGAGATCCGGCCTTCCGGATTTGCCACGTTCATGGATTTCATCCGGGAAAAGCCGACAGAGGAGAAGAGAAAAGACTTAATCCGGGACTAAATCTGAATAATCTCTCGGTAGCAGGACGATTAACGCGCGATTGTAGGTGGAAAAATTTTCTAAGAAAATTTCTATATCGTTCCTTTTCTCCTTTTTTCCCCCCCCCTTTTTCTCAGAATCTCCCTCGAGTAAATTCTAATTCGCGACATCTAATTTGCTCCCCCGCGAATAAATGGAGAAAATTACGAAGCAGTTTAGTTTGAACGAGTTAAAGGGAACGAGTTAACGAAAGCACAATTGTGGGCCACGATAAATTTCGAGCTATTTTCCATCGAATTTAACTTAACAAAGGCCGGTCACGTTCCACGATCGTTCCATTAAACGATGCATCGATGAATGCTTGATGTCGCTTCGAGTCTCCGTCATTCGTTTCAAATAATCGGCCGTCTGCTCGATTGTCGAACGTCCTCTCCACGAGGCTACCGATCTACGACCTCCCTCCTTCCCTCCCCTCTCCTCTCCTCTCCTCTCCTCCCTCCAATTATCGAATGATCGATTTCGCGCATTCGAGGGAGCGTGTTCGTTTATAAATCGAATTGGTCGGCCCTGCGGAAAATGGAACAAGAGTTTTTGGTCGGAAGCCCGAGCCCACTCAACTCAATAAGCGAATAATTCCTCCACGCGAGAAAGAAATTTAAAACGGGCTAGTTAGTCAATGGAAACGCGTTTGCTTACTTCCATCCATATGTTTTTCCTTCGAGATAAAATCGTTTTTTATCTCGAAGGAGCGATAATCTCTTCTCGTTGCTCTCAAGAAGAGTATAAGAATACAAATTTCCCTCTTCAACCTTCTATTTCACCTCCCATTCCCAGGTAAAAATTGCGTTCTTTTTTTTTTCCTCTCTCTCTCTCTCTCTCTCCTATATATAATTTTTCAATAAGGACAATAAGTTGCTATGCAGTCGCGTTGATTGATCGGTTTCTCGAGCGATGTGACCTCTTTATTTATAGCTTGGACTGGAGGAAAGTTGCGAAGTAGTTGCATAGAGGCTCGTGCCAATATCCCCAGGTCTAATGACTCTTGGAAATGAAATTTTTGCCCGGTAAATAAATGCACATTTGTCTTCGTCGAAACGATGTGGCCGCCTTTTATAATTCGCTTGTATATACGATCTACGTGACTGCATGTATAAATATATATATATTTTCGGTAAGAATGATTATGCATCCACCAAATGGTATCACAGATAAATTTTCGCGTGTTAATAATGATACACGGGTGGCGCACGCGTCGCGATTATCTCTGAATATTTCAACCGTTCATTTATACCGGCCAAATGGTTGACCCGAATCGAAAGAGAGCACGAGTCGAGGTGCTCTCTCGACGAGATTTTCCGAACGGATAATAATTCGAGCGTGAAAAAAAAAAAACATTACACATTTCCCAAATTATTAAAGCTCCGCCCAAATTTTTATAGCTATCGAATTTATTTCTCTATTTCGTATGATTCTTCGAGGCGGAATCGTCCCTACAATGGGACAAGATGGAACAACGGTAACGCCAATAGTAATCACGGGTTTACGCGTCGAGCATTGTGGCCTCGAGAAATTCTGTCCCCCCAGAAATTCTGCCGGCTGTTCTCCAGTGGAGAGAATAACGAGCTTTGACCCGTTTCTCCTTCCCCTCTTTCACCCTTCCTCTCTTTCCTCTTTTCATAAATTAGTCAAATCAATTATGATTTCTGCTCCGAGTTTCAAACGCCCGCAGGAGATTAATCCGCTGAAGAAAGAAAAAGAAAAAGAAAAAAAGCTTGGTGGAAATGATGGAATCGTTGAAGTCATTCGATATTCGGTTTTTCTTTATCCACGCGAAAAATCGCAGGTTGGAAATTGAAACAACAACACCAAGAAGAGATCGTGCTAATTTCCGTCCACCACTGGCGTGCGAGGAGTGGCGCTAAACACGGAGATTCGGTGGTCAAGGAATTATCGAACACTTGGAAGTAAGTTCGAGGTGTCGGTCGAAGGGAACAGGAAACATCGAAGAAGTGGTTTTGGCGAGTTGCACTCCTCTTCTCGAGAGGAGTGCTTTTCCTCCTCTCTTCTCCCCATTATCATTCCTTATCCTCTATACCAATTCTAACCGTTTTTTACGATTTACGGGACTTTTCTCCTCGACAAGGATCGTCATCGAGGAGGGGGGATTTCTCGAGAAATCAACGAGAAATCGATAGGGGATGGAAAAAATAGGAGAGGTTTCGATGGGCAGAGAAGCATCTGTCGGATCGTCAGCCGTCACCAGTCAGCAGTTTGACTTAACTGGAGCAAGCTGGAGCACCCCCTTGACCCCTTCCAACCACTTTCTCGCTGCACGATGATTTTCAGAGTGCTCGTCTCCCGTGTTTAACGTCCTCTCGTCCCGTCCCCTCTCGCTCCTTGCACGCTCGACCATACGGCATTCGCGGCCGCGAATCGACGAGAACGAGCGCGAGAACACGTGAAAACGACGATGGTGTACGAGACTCTTTCCCTCTTCCTTTCGTTTTATTAGGGACGAGGGAGAGGAGAGATTTCGAGATGTTTGGGCGTGCGAAACGCGTGCGCGTGCGGAACGCTTCTGTGCAGAACGGGAAAAAGAAAGGAAAAAAGAAGAAGGATGGAAAGGGAAGAAAGGTTTTTAATACCGTAGTAGCGCAAGGAAAAAAGAAAGAAAGAAAGAAAGAAAGAAAGGAAGAAAGGAGGCGATAAACCGGGGAAATTTATGGATCCGGGCTCGATTTATTTTCACTGTGTTTAATAGTGTTAGCGGATCGGGGGGAAAAAATTCAGTCAGAGGGGGGGAAATCTCGGATAGAATCTCGTTCGCTCGGTTACTGCGCGCCGGAGATGCTCCACGCCGATGTACACCGGCGCGGAATCCCGTAATTAACCGGCTCGGAATAATTAATGAAAACTTAGGCGTCTGGAAACGTCCTCCTCCAGGAATCGACGTTCATTTCCTGAAAATATTACCTCCTGAATTGAAGTCGAAGCGGAAATCATCATGGACGGGGACGAAGACGATTTACCTCTTTCGATAGTATCCTCGGTCGTGTCGTGTTAATTCAATCGTATACACGTTCCATTTCCTTTATTATCCTCGTATTCTCGCATCGATGATCTCTTCCCAGATAATAATTTTCCACAAATAAACGGATAAACGGGAAGACATCTCCTCAAACGAGTTGAAATATTACACGTTTCTTTACGCTCGTATTCCTCGCATTCCCAAAGTCTTGGCCGAGATATTGCATTGCGCCGCGGCGCACTTTGCGGTCTGCGTGTACACAGACTTCAGGTCGTCGGTATGTCTGGCGACCCGTACTACACGTGTTAACACCTTCGCGTCAAATGTTCCGTTTGCAGCTTCGAACGACGGAGTTTCTCTCGTTCGTTGTTCTCGTTCTCAACGTCCCTCGATGTCGAGAGAGCTACCTATTTAATTATATACACCTTCCCCCTTCTTCCATAGTTAATTCAATCTCGTTGATTCTACCTCTTCGCCCCCCTCCCCCCGCGAAACGTCTTGAAGAGATGCTTACACCCTCGAAAGAGAGGCCCCGGGTTACCAGGTTTTTAAAGAGGTTACGATTCAATGGGAGGCCATTAACAAGCTTGAATGGGCCTCTAACAGCTTCTAGAATTCAATTAACGCCTCTAAGATAGCCTCGCCGTTTCTCCACGATGCTTATCTCGAATGCTTTTCCTTTCCCATGCAACCAAGAGTGTTGCAAGAGTGTTGCGTCTGTTTTCGTCGAAGCCAACGTGAATCATTGAGTGAAATTTTTTCGAAGAAACCATCTTCGATTCGATTCGATATTACAACGACAAGAACGAGGACGAATATCGACGAACGTAAGCTGCTGTTCGTAAACGAGCGTGTTGGAAACGCGCTCTCAAAAGATCTTTCGCGGGCTAACGAACCTTGGCGGATTTCCCGACACAGAGTTTCCCCGCTCGAGGCACGAGGGACGCGCGTGTAACGCGTCATTTTCGGAATCGGAACCGGAAATTCTATTCCGGTCGTCCAATCGAATCCCAAGTTTCCACGGAAACGTTCGTCACGGCGCACAAAGCGCGTCTCTACGCGAGGCCACCAGATATCCTCTCGAAGGTGTGCACAAAGGTGGGGAATGCTGGCAGGAATTCCAAGGGAAATTCCTGCGAATCTTTTTAAATATTTCTATTAGATATACACTAGGAGAATAGTGCATTTCTCGTGTATTTTCCATTTCTCGTGTTGTTCAATTTGTGGAACTAATTTATAGCCGAGATAATTAATCGTTGAAATAAATATTTTAGATACAAATGGGCAGAAGAAGATATGTAATAGTTTTTTTTTTAGTGTAAAGTGATTTATATCGAAAAATCATTAATTTAGGAGGTATCGTAACTTTCATAAAAAACGTTATATCAAAGACGAGAAAGACAAGCTTGTCTATCATTCGTTAACATTATCTCGATATTTTTTAAATCAAAGATTTTTCGATAAGTAGTTTACAATTGGCAGTTTTGTAACATTCTTTCCTTAACAATTATTTCACTATATTTAAATAAAATTGTATGTATGGAGCAACACCTTTAGATATCACCACGTCCAAGATAATTAGTCTTGGTTTCCTTTTGATAACCATAATCCGATATATCAGTCAGATCTTATTAGATTTACTTAATTGGTTTTAGCCTGTACCGAAAGTTTAACCGCGTTGACCTGATTATTTCAGACACGTTCGCGGCACAATCGTGACGTTTGACAAGCAGCTCTCTCTCTCTTCGAATTTTCCCTAATCAATTTATCAAAAAGAGGACGCCAATACGGAGTGGATCGTGAGAAATAAATCCATCGCTTCTTTTTCGAAAATACATTGCAATGAAATTATATAGAAAAATTCCCGTTTATTTATAACGGAAAAACAGCCTCCTTCGTTACGTAAGGGAAGGATTCGAAGAAAAATTCCAGTAAACAAGATTGCCCTCGAAGATATCAAAAAGAATATTCTTGTAACGTATTACACATTTCACAATATCGATTATAATTAATTCTTCCGTCGCGAATTCTTCGATTGAATTAAAGATGCATATTAAAAAAATTAATACGATCGATCCATTTTAAAATCTATATATCTATTGAAATTAAGTATCGATTCTATATCTTTATATTTAACGCAGAGATGTTTCGATATACATACATATAATAATATAATATATACATTTTTCAGGAACATGAAACGAGACGTTTTTAGAGACGAGAAGTTTTCACGAAAGAACCATTTCCGACTGCACATTGTAATCTTATCGTTACCGTCCCATGATCGATATTCCGTGCAAACGTGCACGTTTCTTTCGCATTGGCGACTCTATCCCGGACTCTGCGTTCTCGTTCTTCTTTCGCCGTTGTTCGCACGCGGGATAAAACATGGATGCGCCCAGGGAGATGGGAGGAGATGCGTTTGTACACACGGTACCGCGGGAGGGAACACGGAATCTCATTTTCTTGCGAAAAACGCTATTCAATACGTCGCCACGGCTCTCTTTGCCACCCTCTTTTGTTCTCTATCCATCCCGTTATCCCTTCCCTTTCTCCTCCCTCCATTAGTTATATATAAAACGTTTATTGTCATTCCACGGGAAAAACATTACGGGTATTGTTGCGGTGATACGGAAATTCCGATATCGATCTAACGATTTCACGTGAATTTTCCACCTCACCCTCCTCCTCCTCCTCTTTCCCCCTTCTTTTGAAATTTCGACTCGATCCAACCGCAATTTTCTCGTTTGTCCTAATTTTTTTTCTTTTCTTTTTGAAAGGGAGAGAGAGGGAGGGGAGAAGGGGTTTTGAAAAAGGTCGAGTCGAGGTTTGAATTCTATTGTGGGGAAGGAAACCCTCTCTCGAACCGTCTTGTCCGTTCCATGATGATTTTTTTTACGAATATTGTACGAATACATTTTCAGTCCAGCAGAGAGAGTCCCCCATTAAATAACCACTTCTGTGAATCGCGAATCCGTTAAACGTAGAGGAAATGGAAATATTATTTTGTTAAGAAGGGGATGAAGGGGAGTCGGTGGTAAATTACCTTCATTTTCGGGAAACATTTTTAGAAAGGGTCCTTATGCAATGCTTCAATGTTTCCGCGCCATTTGCTCGAGCATAATGGAGGGTTAGTTCGAGTAAAGGATAGTACCACCACAAGATGACGAGTCCTTTTGTTCTGCGAATGGTTTACTTTCTCGATTCTCGGATCTCAATTCCTATGATTTTCTTCTAGGCTTGAATATCGAATCGAAAAGAGCCCATTCAATCGATAGACAGCGCTGGATGCATCATCAGCCTTTTCATCGTATTTGATGAAAAAAGAGAGAAGGAAAGAAAGAAAGAAAGAAAGAAAGAAAGGATATCAGATGTGCGATTTTCCAACTCACGAGAATATAATCGAAATTTATTAAAAAAAAGTATACACATTATTGTATAATATATTTTTTCGAAACAATAGGGAAAGAAAGAGAGAAAAGAAATCATTTTGCTCTCAATTACAATTGAAAAGTTTGCCTTTTTTTTCATTAACAGCTTATTCGATTGTATCAATCACGGAAGGATTCCGGTATATAGAGCGTCAAACGATCTGTCGAAATTTTCATTATTTCCCGATGCTTTCGGCCAATCCGTGTTCACACGCGTGCTTTTTTACAAACGAACGCGATTAAACAGCGCGCGCCGGGGAAAAATTGATCGGGGGTCGGAACCCCCGAGCTTTTATCTCGGGCCGTGCGACCGGTAATTTTCATACAAGGCGGGTACAATGAGTCCGTTAAGTTAGTAATTAGGGCTATTAAACCGGTAAAGGTCGCGTAATTTAATTGGTCATTCGTTATTTGTCCGCGTACCCACGGCGACGAGCGATTGATCGAAAAATTTGTCGACTAATTAAACGTGCCGTGCGCTCGTGTATATATGCGTGTGTGTGTCTGTGTGTGTGTGTGTATCGTTCGATCGTACGTCCAGAGAATTATAAAATGAAACGAACCTTTGAGTTCCCGACCTTTTTCCCCGGCCAATTATCGACAGATACGGAACCGCTCTCTCGTCCAAGAGTTTCTCTTTCTTTCTATCCTCGAAAAAAGAAAAAAAGGAAGAAAAGAAAAAAACTAGAAATCCACCAGGATCGGTGGATAGGGATCGGGCGCAAGAAGGAACACGATCGATGGCGTTCCCTGTCGAGAGACGAGAACTAGAGCTGCCGAGAGTCGGGATTCAAAAGGGATGCCGGATAGAAAGTTAATTATAAAGCGCGGGGCCCCCGGGTCGTCAAGCAGTATCGAAGATCAAAGTCCAAAATGTTGCCCGATCTTCCTCCATCTAGTTTCCACTCGCAAAATTTATTAATCCAAGGCACGCCTTGTCGAAAGCATCCGGCAAATTGACTAACTGTTTAATTAACTAATAGCAACTAGAAGTCAACGACCTCCTCCTCCTCTTCCACTCCCTCCCTATCCTTGGAAACTCGCGTTGGATTCGAGCCATCCCCGAGTCTCGTACAGTTAAAAAAAATGGACGATCTTTCGCCAAAAGATCGTTTCGCTCGCCACGAGGCGAGGCGGATTGGAACGCGAGAGCCTATATAACGGAATTAATGCCGCGAGAAAGTTTCTTATTTAACGCCGCGGCAGATGCCGCAATTGCGTTTAGCAGCCGCTGCTGTTGGTGGACCGGGTTCGATTATGCAAATCGGCAATCGTGATCCTTGGTTCAGCCGCGTTACGTAAGAATCACTAAAACTACCCATAACCAGCCAGATGCTGGTCGAGCCAGAGAGAGACAGAGAAAGAGAGAGAGGGAGAGAGAGAGAGAGAGAGAAAGAGGTGGGCCTCCCGTTCGACCCTTGGTCCACTTACTCCTGCGAATCATCTTCTCCTTCCCACACGGTGAACCGAGTTAAGCCGATATTCTCGAGAAGATGCACGATGCACCGAGTCTGACGGGCGCGGTGAATGTAAATTTTCATTAAAATCTCGGCTCCCTTACGTTACTTACGTTTCCTGCGACAGATTTCACCAGTCTAGCCGGTCGATTACAACCGACTCGTGGAAATTTTCGTTTCCTTTCCACAAATATTTCCAAAATCTAACGTGATGTATCAAGAATTGATTTATATTCTATCAATTAATAGCCGAATAAACTTGTGATCCTAATCTATTTATAAAGAAAAAGTTTTTCCTCGATATACTTTTCAATGTGATCACTTTAAGTCGAGATATTTAAAAAAAAAGAAATCATCGTTACGGAGAAATACGGAATTCGAATTTCAGAGGTCTCGTAAATTAAGCACGTGGTACATGTGCACACATCCGTCAAACAAAAGAAACTTACTTCTGAGAAACTTGGATGGAATCGAATTCACGATTAATAATTTCCTCTCGTTTCCGCTCGTTACACTCCGCCCAAGCCGGGTTCATTATACCACCGTGAACCGGGTGCATCAAGGGTAGTCGCATCCTGCGACAACGCCCCCTCCCCCCCGCGCAGGAGGAGCGTCCTCGAGGCAACCGCAGTGCAGTTGCAATTTCAATGCGCCCGTGCCAATTAATGCGAAGTCGTGTTCGAACTACCGATGGCTCGTGTTAACGACGTTTCCACCATCGAGTGCCAATTATCGATATTAAATGTCCAAATGGAATCGTGCGTCGTTTCGAGGAAAACTTTTTCTTCTCCCTCCTCCTCCTCCTCCTCCTCCTCCTTCCCTCCTCCACCGACTTTCATTAATTCGAGGGAAAGTTCGATTCCTGCCAGCTCGAGAAGGCATTGAACATTTTTCTCCCTCGAATTCGTTTTACTCGTCGGTTCACCGAATTTCCAGCTTAACCCGGGATAACCCGCGTGTTGCACGCGCGTTCGTTACGAACTTATACGAACCGTTATGAATAATCACCGCACTGTTTGTATGGAAAACTGTTGGTGGAACAATGCCGCGCTAACTATCGGCCAAGTTTAATTATCGAGCGCGTTCTCGCAAACTGTTATTTTAATCCCCCCTTCCCCCTGAATCGAACCGAACCGCGTCCTGAAATTGTCTATCCACCTCTAAATTCCGAATTGGATCTGTCTACTAATCGGTCGTAAATGAAAATCGAAAGGATTGGATTATTACGCGGAGAGTTTCGAACGAATCGCTCGTCATCGATTTTCGAAGACTCGTGTCCAGGTTTCGTTGGAGAGGTTCTTCAGGAAGGCAAGGACAAATTTGAGGGGGGTGAGAGTGGACAGAGACAAAGCTTGTCGACGCGAATACGATTCCTCATTTCTAGGAAATTTATTCCCCCGTTCTATCATTTCCAACGGAGGAGGAGTAAATAATGCGTGAACTTTAAACAAGCGTCTTCTCGATAATGTTACTTGTGAAACATTATGCATAATCCAACGATAGAAACCAAAAAAAAAAAAAAAAAAAAAAAAAAAAAAAGAAAAGAAAAGAGGACGCGACAACGTAATGGTTGGAGACAATTGGAAATGGTCCGAGCGATAAAAGGAAAGGGATGAAGGCGATGTGGAAACGTTAGGGGTGAAATGACCTTGAAAAAGATCTCTCTCGACGATAATGATCGAGTCGCGACGTGTACGATATAAATCGAGACTATTGCATCGTCCTCCGACAGAAAATGAAATTACACAAATCCGTATTATAATCCACTTTTCTTTTTTCTTTTCTCCCCCTGTTTCAGAAGGCAGTTCTCGCAGGGAGGGAGAGAATGAGCGACGCTCGGTTGGCCGCTAACAAGTGCCAACGAAATCGTCCTTTACACCGGCGAAATTGAACCTGGGGGAAGAGCTACACGAAGAGGGAGTTGGAAGAGGACTCCCCCGTTTCTCCGTTCGGCTTAATCCGCTCGTGAAACCCGGCCAAGGGGGCGAGAAATCATCGAGCTAGAACGAATTATGAAGGATTCGGGTTTGGAAATTAATCTCGACGATTACCTTTTCGAGAATGCTCGCCGATCAGTTCGTACTCGAAACGTATCTCTCGGTCTAATTGGTCGATAATCGTTTTCGAATCCGATCAGCCGTTTTTAATCGCTCGTATTTCGGTGCACCGGAAGAGATGCGAAGCGCGAGACGCGTGTCAAGGATCCTACGACAACGTCCAAGGAGCTGCGTCCATCTCGTACAGCGACGAATCGATCCGAGTCTAGATTGAATAGCGAGATTGGAGCGAATCGATGACCCGATCCGCCTGGTGTGAGCTCGCCGCCGCACACCTGGGTGGAACAGCGTTGAATTTTCGCGTTGATATGCGAGGTTCGCAAGGGTGAGACTCGACGTAGGTAGAGACGCAGGGAACAATGACGAGCGAGGTGAACGCGACGAAGGTGGGGAGCTCGATGAGCCTCGTATCAACGATATCCTCGTCGCCTGGAGGCTCGGTTTCAGCAGCGATTGCGACCGCTGCCACGGCAATCCCGACTAATCCGTCCACGACAGTAACGGGTGGAGCTGCGGT
>NW_006263599.1:56717-70454 GCF_000469605.1 Apis dorsata | reverse complement strand
ACGAGCACCGCTAAACCCGATCATCACGTCTACAACGCGACCGGCTACCTCGTGGAACACGACGAGCTCGATCACAGTAAGTAATAAGAGGCCGAGGTTGAATACGGTTAATGCCCGTTACACCGGTATCAAAGCCGGACCTAATGGAAGCTGCATTAGGCCGCTCTCACGCCCGGAAATGCCACTTACCGATCATCCCCCCTATTTCTCGCCGCGTCTGCCTCTTTCTTCTTACCTCTTTTTTTCTCTCTCTCTCTCTTTTTCTTTTCTTTCGATCAACGGGGACGGGCTTTTGATCCTCGTTCATTTTCGAGGATGAAAATCGCATTTTCGAATCGCATTTTAACGATGGTTAAAAGCAGAAGAGGGGTGTGTATAGTTTCGATTCGATGTAATATGAAATATGAAAACGGCGTTGAATTTTTCACGCGAGACTGAAAATTATTCGTTTTCGATTCGATTGTAGAGAGAGAAAGAGAGAGGAGAGGAGAGGTATCTCTCTCGATCAAAAAACTCCGGTTTTCGTTTCATCGGGAATCAAAGGGATCTTGGGGGAATTGGGTCTAAACGTTGCTCGTTCATTCCACGTTCTCTCGATAGCCCGGCTAACTAATCCACGAATTCCCACCTTCTCTTCCCTTCTTCCTCCTCCTCCTCCCCTTTTGCGACGGGCAAAACAGTTTCCAAGGGAAGCTTAATCCCTTATCCTATCTCTCCTGAAATTTATCACCGCGCATATAGCCAGGCCTCTTTCTTTTTGTTCGAAACTCGTCGATTTCTTCTTTATCGGGAACATTTCAATGCAAAACGAAACTCTTTTGCCTTTTGATACAATGTATAATAATAATAATAATAATAAGCGAAACGCGAGTTTACATTCGTTTCAGGAGGATCAAGTTTCGTAGTATAGAACGAGACGAGCAACAGCGGTAATATTAGTAGTAGTTGTTAGTAGGTTTTTTTCAAAAGGAGGCTTCGATCAAAGGATAACCCGTTATCAGAGGCGGCAGGCTGCGTGGCACGCATCCCTCCCTCCTCCTCCTCTGTTTCGCCAGAGCAAATCTTGGCCCATCTTCATCCTTGCTCCATCCCGACTCCAGGCCGACTGCGACACAGGCTGAATACTAATCGCAAACGCTGCGGTCTACCAAAGTCGGATCGATAGCGGCCGCTCTCTGGAATCACCGGGGTGATACACGATGAAATTCGGTTCCCCGATCGAAAGCTTTTTGTCGTTAGATATTCATGCGCTCCCCGCTAGGGAGGGGAGCTTAAGAATTTTTCTTCCCCTCCCCCTCCGATATTTATGAGAGTTACCTGTTATGCATGAAAGGAGGGTGGGGGCGATCGGGCGCCGGATTTCTCGAATACGTTTTCTCCCTGATCTGAAACAATTCGACGGTATCTTCAACGCGACATTCTTCCCCCCCTCCTTCGATTCAAGATCGTAAATTCTATTCTTGCTTGTTAGAGGGATCGTAGTAGTTTTATCTTTGTTTCTTGTCTTTTCCTTTCCTCTACATCTCGGATACACTCTTTTCCCGGATTAATTTCGATTACCTTTGATTTCATCAGCATCTCCTTCAGGATTCGTTGAATTTCCGCCTGCGCCTCGAGCGCGTAAGGTCTCTCCAATCTTTTCAGGAAACGCGTGACGGTCGTGGAGAATATATCCCATTGATCCGACTCGCTCTCGCAAGTGTAGCTGCTCGAAGCCGTGCTGTACATTCCCGCAATTCTGAATTCCTGATTTTCCTGTTTTTAGCATGGTAATCGTCATCAATCCTTCTTCTCGTTTTTTTTTTTTTTTACGAGGCAAAGAATAATATTTATTCGGATAAAGACGTGCGTATGAATAAAAAATTCATTGTGGAATGTTTTTTATACATTATTCCTTTTTTGTCTTTCGGATCCCGTTAACAAAATTTTACTTGATATTGATTGATTGATATGTGCGACGATAATTTTTCTTAACAACGAAGAACTATCGTCATTTTCACGATCTTTTAAAAAGAAAAGAGCAAAGAGTTTTGAAGTTTTCGCATTATCATCGTTTCTTCGAGAATGTTACAAGGAACGAAGGAGTTAGGTAGTACAAATATCCGTTAAAAAAGTTACGGGGCGCAACGGAAAAGAAAAAAAGAAAAGAAAGGAAGAGAAATGCCAAGATCGAGGAAAGCGAAAAAAAACATTCCACGAATTATTCGTCCACGGTGGACTCGTGAACCGAATCGCAAGGAGGGATTTATTTTATATCATCGTGATCTACCTGTCGCCTGTTCATCGTCTCGTCGTCCCCTGACGAATTCTCGCGCCGTTTCAATCTCTCGCAGCAAGAATTGATCGAGCGTATCCTACACGAAACGGATCTCTCCATTTGTTTCTTAGCGTTTGATATCCTGCCGCAAGAGTGGGAGCAAGTTCGAGGGTCGGTCTTGATCTTTGGCAAGGAGATTCCTGGGGAGCTGATCGAGTTCGAGAAACCACGGGGGGAGACGGACGTGGAGCTTTTCACGCAGCTGCTTTTACGCGATATGCATCGAGTGCAGTTGCATCTCGGTGAAAACTCTTCCGATTCCCTGCGCTCGCCGCAAGATTTGTCTATTTTCTGCGAAAATTCGACGTTGCTCGTATATATATATATATAAAACAACAATTGGAACAACCTTTAGTAATCTAGAAAATACTCTACTTCAACCGTATTTACGATATTTGCTCGTGCATTCGGGGAGGGGGGCTCCATGCCAAAAGATTACGTAAATGACCGTAAAAGCATAAAGACGTATCTTCAAAAGAAAAGAGATCGAGATCACTTTAAAAAAGTATTTTCGTTCCATCGTTGCCGAGAATTTAATGTAATGTATAATTCGAAACGGAAATAGGAGGCGATTTATTCATAATCAATTGTATTCAAGAGATTTCTATTGAAAACAAACTCGTTGGATTATTTCGGTCGGACGGTGTCATAATCACGGTTAATTAAAGAGAGAGAGAGAGAGAGAGAGAGAGAATTTATAATAAAAGGTATAACGACGTGGAGCCCTCCCCTCCCCCTCCCTCCGTATAACGAGAAAGTAGCGAGCCAACGTAACGTTTATTGTGAACGTGTTTGCCGAGGTCCGCTACGCTAATGGCGTGTATAACGAGTTGATCGATACGAACGTGCAACTCGACTGCCTCGTCGTAATCCAGGTACGGGTAGAGAAATTGATGCAATTCATAGAACCACGGTATCTGGACCTGGTAGCAATAACCGTTCGATTTCGCCTCCAACAGATTTCTCAACTCGTTCACGTATAATCGCCTCATCTCACGAATCTTCAAAACGATCTCGACCAACGTTACCCCGGGCAGATTCATGGCAAGATGGATCCGGGTGTAGGCACGATGCCTTTGCCCGCTGTTCAAGTAGCTCCACATGTCCTTCTTCCATAGGCACGGCGATTTTCTGTAAAGGGACGCCAACTTGCGGAAATGACGATTAATCCATTCCTGTTGGTCGACGATCCTCCGTGACAATCGTTCCGAGGAACAGTCGCTCATTGTGCGTACGAGTTCCCCCCGTTACGTCGTCCTCTCGTCATCGTGGCTTTCGGCTCGAGTGGAAACGAGATCGACGATACGTTATGGTTATCCCGATTTCGGGGATTTGCATCGTTGCAACGTTGAAGGTTAGGTCAGGAATAGAAGGGAAATTGAAGAGGTATTTTTGTAACCTTAGAAAAAAAGATTGAACTTTTCAACTTTGGAATTTTCGAACGCGAACGAGGAGTATAACAACGCGAGAATACACCCTTCGATCGTCTCGTTAAGTCAATGTCATCTTTGTCGAGATTAGAGTTATACACGTGCACGGTATATACGGTTGGGGTTGGGGGGGAAAAAAAGGAGAATTTCGAAGAATTCGTCTCTTCTCCCTTCCCTTTCCTCATCCCTCCATCCTTGTTCGCGCGTCTCGATTCGATATTTCGACTCGACGAGAGTCGTCGAGGCGGCTACGATCTCGAGATTATTTAATTATTCAATTTACGAAATTTAATTTAACGCAATACCTTGATCTTGATCCTTATTCCCTTTCTCCTTCTAAATTATAGATAAATCTATAATTTCACGATTGTAACGATGTTATTGCAGGTATACTCGCCGGTTTCTCTGATATACAGACAGTTTTTCTAGCGTGTATCTCGACGTTGCTGCCGTTGATCGTCGCGCTGGGGATCGCCTTCGGCGTCAGGTAAGAGGAAATATATTCGTAGCTTTCACGCAACGTACGTTTAGAAAAGTTTTTTCGCAAACATTTAGCCCCTCTCCCTTTACGATCGCCACTTATCGACCAACACTTTACACACACACACTCAAACACAGGTACAAACGCGCAAACAGGTGCGCACGTCTCCCGAAAAGAAAGGGAAAAAAATAAAGGACAATTCATTTTTGACGTTTAGTATTTTATCCTCGAGCTACGATCATTTTTTTCTTTCTTTCTTTCTTTCCTCCACAAGGTCGTGTCCATCTTAAAACTTGTATCGGGAATTATCTTAATTAAAGTCCACCCTGTCAAAGGAAGGGGACAGGTGACACGACATCCATATTTATAAATATTCTTTTATTCCCACCATTTTTGGGGAGCACACCTGCGCCAAACGGATCCAGACGCGCGTTTGTACCGTTTCTCGGTCTCTAAATTCGTAACTGTGGGTCGAGAGATCGCGCTAAGGGACGAAGAGAGAGAGAGAGAGAGAGAGAAAGAGACGAGATCCGCGTCTAACCGCACAAAGAGGAAAACCGTTAAGTCAGCGAATGGGTTAACGGTACCAACGATAGTCGCGTTATAACTGAGACTAAGAGGGGAGAGTCTCTCTCTTTCTCTCTCTGCGTGTGTCGCGAAAGCGAAAGCCCAGACGTTGATTAATTAAAGACAAAGCCGGATGCGAATCGCGCGACTCGATCATTGTCTAAAATCTATTGGCGGTTGTAAGACATCTACATCGCATCCGTGGGCAGCAAATTCACCGGTTGATCGATTGTCGCCTCGGCTTCGACGTGATCTCTAATCCTTTACGATGTATCGACAGCTAAGCGCGACTTCCAACCCTTGCTCCTCGACGAGGTTCGAGTCAAGGAAGCGAAGGTCGGAGGCATCAAGGTCGGATTTGGCACGATAGAGAAGGAGAATTAATCTCGAATGTTTGGACGATATTCTTTGCACCTTTCTCCACTTCTGAGTGAAATCTCCGTCGTGGATAAACGTCCTGAGAAAGTAAATTTCTGCTGCTAAATCTTTCTTACAGATGTACCGACGCGACGGTTAAATACTCAAGGGGATGGAATGAAATCGTTTCCTTTTTTGGGATAAAATAAATTATTACGCCATATTATCGAACGAAGGTGATTTGAATTTTCAATAATGGTTTTAATGGTTTCAACCGGTTAATTAATATTTTTGGATGGAATCTCACACGTGAATTTCAATTGGAATCCGCTAAGCTACACGCATTGTGTAATTTTCATCCTTACGTGGTGAAAAAAATGTTTACTGATCGTTAGCAACATGCAGCAAGTTAGGAATTTTCCCTGTAATCGGGATGGAGAACAATAATCCTCGGCGTTATTGCAGAGAAATTTGCAGAGAAGAGGATTATTCGATGATTCGATTCGAGGGAACGAGAACGGAATTATTCGACGATTGTTCAACCGGTTATTTTGAAAACTCGCGAAACCCAAGCTGATATCACGAAACAATCTCGAGATATTTGCGATAAGTCGTTGTGTTGTATGCTCTGCAAAAATAAATCGAGATGGAGCAAAAGCGTATCGATACGATTCTCTTGCGCGAAAATAATCCATTCGTTAAAATGGATCTTACATTACTGTATCGTTAATTTCCTTATTTTTAATTTTATCTCGACTCAAAGGACACCATCCATTAGTAGATTTCTCGTTTGTTGGTCGAAAACTTTCCTCGCTCGTCTCTTTTCCTTCTTCTTTAGTAGTAGACGCCAAACCAACCTCTCAATTAAAATTTCTCTCCGATGGAAAGTGGAAAGAATCTTGACAATATCCTCTTTCGAGCAAACTTATTTACACGGGATATTAGATATTAAATTGTCCGTTTTTTAAACGCGTTTTCTAAAAGTGACTTTTTTTGTTTTTTTTCACAGGCACGTGTGGAGAAAATACCGAAACAGGCGAGACAGTTCGAGTGGATTGCCCTGGTACAGGAGTGTATACTCTCGAGACAATACAGCCGAATCCTTGCATCATCGCCCCCACTCGGGAGGCACCACCATTCAATCCGCCACGAGGATCCTCTCTGCCCAAGACGTGAGTACTTTAACGTTACTCGTTGTCTCGCTTTCCGCCAATTTTACTTACTTAGGGGGTGTGTAATTTTCGAGGGGGAGGGAGAGGATGGTCAGGGTTTAGGTCAGTGAACACGTGGCTGTCGGTGGAGAGATGCGGTGTCCTTGACGAGTAAATGTTCGGAAATCGATCGACTCGACCGAGGTTCCATCGACCGATTCGGGTGGCTAGCCCAGCTAGCCGATGCTAATTTCGACGTCGTCCGTTGAATAAATAAAACGGCATAGTCCGGCCCGTTTCTGAAAAATTGAACCACGTTCTCGAGCGTGGAAAACGGAATTCTCACGCCCCAGTTGCTCTCAGGCCAACCTTCCAACCTCCATCCATCCATCCATCCATCCAGCCCGCATTTTTCTTCACGAGATTTCATCGAGATAAAATCAGATTTCCAGGAACAGCTTTTAGAGACAAATTTCAGAGGCGACAACGTTCTCTGCAACATCCGAACACGCTCGAAAGCGTTTCGATGAAACGACATTCATTCATTCATTCATTTCATCGTACTTGGTATCCGTATTTATTATCCGTCGAAATGGGAATTTAAGAAATAACATTATAGCGATTTTCAACACTATTTTCAACACTCTTCGAATTCAACTCTGAACTCGAATCTTTCAAAGAAACGTGTCTAACAATCCTGACAACACTATTCACCATTTCTAATCCGGCAATTTTTGCTTTCGTTCGTAGCGGTGAATCAATTCGATCGACAGGAAAATCGCTAAAAAAAAGAAAGAAAAAAAACTCGACGAATTGGCGCGACGCTTTGACAAATGTTCCAGCGCAGTGTGAAAATAACGAGACTCAGCCAGATCATATCGCTTGTACGAACGGAATGGAAGAGAAAAGGATAATCGTCTCTCTTTTTCTCCCTCCCTCCGAATCAATTATTCGTGGAATGGACGTGGCACGTGCTACAACACGGGATGTACATTGTTTTTCCATTAACAACGCAAAGGAATCCTTTTTTTCTTTTTATCCTCGTTGGATTTTCATCGACGCGAAATCTCATTTCTCGCTCCGGCTCCTTCATCATCGAACGAAAAATATCGTCGGGAGAGGGGAAAAAATTTTCGGCTCGGCTTTGCCGGAATCCCTTCCGGTTTCCCGCCGGATTATATTCCGGATAAACGAGCGCCAAGTCGGCCGAGCGGAGGAAGCGGCCCGATTATGCTCGAAAGTTTTGCCACGGCCACGCAATTATCCCCAGGGTTTAGCTTCGGCCCGGTATCTCTAAGAAAGCACTGAGAAAGGAGAAAGAGAATTTTTTTCTCTAAGTTAAGAAACGAATCCCCGCTCTTCCTTTCCATTACACGCGAATGATAATCCTCGACGAGATACGCTTTCGATGGATACACTCGTTTTCGTTTGTTTGGCGAACATTTTCCTCGCTCGAATTTGGAAAACCGGTTCTCAACTTGGCTGCCTTTCAAATCCAATGGAGAGTTCGCGCCCAACTCTCCGTTACAGCGGAGTTGCTTTTGTCCGTTTGTCCGTTTTTTCGATTGCTCGCGCGCGTCCATTCCATCGGTTTCGTCTTGTGTGTGCAGAGAGGGGGAGTGTGTGGGGTGGATCGATCCATTTCGAGGATGAAAGATCGTGTAAACGAAAATAAATGATATTTTCAACGTTTGTTTGATTTCGATTTTTTCTTTTTTTTCTTTTTTCGTTTCGGGAGAATATTCTTGGATGAAAACAAAAATTACATTTTCTTTTTTGAAAGTTAAAAAAAAATTCAAAGTCAAGCATGATGCGTGAAAGGAAAAAAACAGATTGTTTTTTGAATCTCTTGCACAGTTAAAATTAATTTTCGTTCTTCTCTTATTTTTCTTCTTGCTCATCAAATTCTGTGTTCATATTAAAACACGTTTAATATTGAATCCAGCGTTTGCGAAGTTTGTAACGAATTAAAAGTAAGTTTAATTATAGACGCGTTATGTACGTCTTAAATCCTCCTAAATATAAAACTTGGAAAATTGCTCGCTCTGTACTCACGATATTAAACGTATTTTCCCGCGAAATAATTCAAAAAATTTCGGGAAAAAGTTTTGAAACGATCGATCCATCTCCATCCACTAACGTCCATTAATCCACTACTGTAACATACGATTCTCTTTACGATCTATCTAAATGAGAAATATAAAAAAACTCCTCATATAAGGCCACCACTTTCCCCCATTTGTATCATCGATCGATTAACATCGAGATGGAAGGCTTTGGATCGATAAAAATTCGCTTGGATCGTAAACTCGAGCTCGAGCTGTCAAAAGGATACGTGGATCGAGAAATTACGTCGCATAATGGAACATGACATCATCATCTATCCGTAGCAGCTGAGTCCCGTTCCCGAAATAAGAACATTTCGCTCTTATCGGACATCGATCGAATATGCAAAAACGAAGCTCGATCGTAGTCGAAACTGTTATCCTTCAATTCCGTGTGGACGCTGTCGGGTTTTTAACATGCTGCTTCGAGTCTGTACGGCACAATGTAGGTGAAATGACTAGGGCGAACATCATCAATTCGATTCAATCATCCCTTCGTCACTCCATGCATTTTTCCTACGTTGCGTCTCGAAATATCCAGAACAATTGGATGGGATCATGGATGGAAATTGGAAAATACTTTTTCAAAACCCGTAAAAAATTATATAACTACGAAGCGTGGAAACCACCGACAGTGTTTAATTAGAACGTTAACAGGAAATAGAGAAGGGTGATGGATGTTTATCGAGGTACACAATGACTCTTGAAGTGTAACAACCTTTTTACAAAAGCACCAAAAGCAGGTTTCGTAAAATGAAATCTCCACAATCTTTCAAACACTCTTTTAATCCGGGATGGTAGCACGGGGTTGAAACGTTTAAAGAGAATTTTTATTTTCCGACGGAGCCCGTTTGAAAAAAGAAGAAAGAACGATTCACGATATGATCTCTAATTTTAGCCTTCAACGTACCACCTTCGTAACCGTACGTGAATGCGGAGAAACGAATTCGTGAAAAAGAAAGCCGTTGAAAGGATGGATCTTTCGTAATTTTTATTTACGATTCACGTACGATTCGACGAAGAATAAAAATGTGTCAAAGGGCGGTGTGTCGTCGCTGTAAGAAACGCTCGTCTCCGAACTCGCCATTAATTTTATCGACCGTTCGATGACACGGTGCACCAAGTGTGAGCGATCACACACGTATATAAAGCACGATCGTTCAAGTTGGGCTGAAAATACCGAGAGCGGCCGTTTCTGGCGGCAGTGACCTGATTTTAATTTCACGCGTGCTCGATACGCCACGCTTAGATGAGTTCACCTTTCCTGTTGTGTTTTCGCTCACGCCTCTCCAGCCAAAAGTTTAATCGTCGACCGGAATGTAAAAGAGCGAATTCCTCGCTCTTCTTTCCCCCCTCGCGACATTTGCGCAGCGTCAAAGAGCCTCGTCGAGAGATGTTCAAGACGCGAGACTCGGTCGTGGTGGTAAAAAACACCGTGGTCTACGCTTGTTTATCGAAATTATTGCATAGAGACGGGGATGAAACAGAAAGAGTTTCCCGAACTCTCGGTCGACTTGCTTCCTTTGACGGTCAACTGGGACTATGAACTATCCCCCTCGTGGCTATGCAATTTCTATAAACAGAGGATGGCCTAGAAAGGAAGGAGGCTAACGTTTAAAAAGAAGCTTGATGCAAGCGTTAGAAAAAAAAAAGGGAATCTAACGAGGCGCTATGCTAAAAAAAAAAAAAAAGAAAAAGGCAGGACTTGGTTTTTCATTCGACTCGTACTATACAGGACGTGGATGGACGTGCATTACGTAGTCAAGGGGTCAAGGAAAAAAAAAAAAGAAAGAAATGTGTGTACCATCGCGTTCCGGATGGGATAGGATATAGTTTCAAGAGACAAGATTTCTTTTTTTTTTTTTTTTCAACCACGTTGATATTCTTCCAACCTTCGTGTTGTCCGCTTTGAGCGGAACAACGGAAACGGTGCCGCGGGTTAAGTAAGGGAAAAGTAGAGGAAGGTATCTCGGCTGAAAGGTGTCTAATTTGAACGATGAGCTTTTCGAGAAAATAAAGTTCCACCTCTCAACAATGGACAATGAACTCGGTGAAAAAAGCTTACATATATCATCATCGTTGTGCATACGCGATCTCTTTCCAAAATATCATCGATATTTCATGATCTCATCGACGAGAGATTTCATCATCTTTTCTTTTAATTCTCAACGATCGATCGCCCCTCTTTCAACCCTGCCTCACCTGTTAACGATCGTTAAAAAAATATAACTCTCCGGGTAAAATATCTCGGATCACGAGTGGAAACGAGGTCGAAGTCGAATCGACGAGTTGGAAAAGCCAAGGAGAGAGAGAACGCGTATCCCATCCTTTCGAAACGAAACGAAACCTTTTAAAAGACACCCGATTTTTACGGCGGACCGCAAAAGTTCACGAATAGCACTTTGTCCGCCCCCTTTGCCACCGTTTCCCCGCCCAACGGGGACCCGCGAGGCATAAGGGTACCGGCTCCATTCGACGTCGATTTTTCTGAGTGGAAAAAAATCTGTTCACGTCGGCGTCTATATTTGTTCCTGCTGGTGTTGTTCTCGCTGAACGACGGTCGAAATTTGGGGAAGGAGGGGAGAAAGAAAGGAAGAAACGAAGGAAGGAAGGAAGGAAGGAAGGTGGATTTAGGATAAACCGCATCCCCTCCCCCTCTTCCTTAGAAAATATTATCGTGGCTCGAATTGCACGAGCATTGCCTGGCGCATCTCGAACGAAGTCGGCGAATAAAACGAGGCTGCGACCGCAAAAGTCCGTAACGAGCGGCATTCAAGAATGGCGGAACGATGCCTTTGCACAAAGTACATCGCGCGCGACCCACGATGATCCACAGAAACACGGACAATGCATGCCAGATGACGGTGCGCACTCACCTCCTCGCCCCTTTCCCCCCTTTTCTTTTTTTCTCTTCTCTTTCTCTCTATGCATCGCTCTCGAGTGCTCGAGTTACTAAGTAGCACCAGCTTGTACCGTCATTATCATCTGACCTTTTTGTAATTCGAGGCCGAACCTTGTGTCAGACAGAACATTATTGCACGGAATAATTTTTCGAATCACATCCGGGACAAATAATTCAAAACGCGTCAAGATTCAATTTCCAACGATTCCCATTCTTATTCATTTACGATCTCGAATCGTTCGTATCTGTATATACTGAGATTTTTGTTTATTTACACTCCACCGTTTCTTTATCAGGAGGATTGATTATTCCGTTATCCGCCTCCCCTTGCCCCGCGATCGTAGGAACAATTAGAATCCGTCCCATAATCCGAGTCAATTTACCACGTTAGCGATCGCAATCACCGGGAGAAACTTGAGGCTATGAATAGTTATCGATGCAACCGCGATCTCTCTCCTGGCTGGATACATGCACCGGATTTACGGTCCACGGTGCACTGATTTCTCCAATGTGTCAGTTGGGCCGAGAGGTCGGAAGCGGTTACGGTATCCTCGTCTGGCACGTACGGCCCAGGCTCTTGCATTCGATTTGCATGCAGGAAATTCTAGCGTCGTATTAAACCAGAATCGATTACGCGATGCACCCATTTACGGACAGATTTCTCTCCATCTCTTCGTCATTATATCAGTCGTCAAATTTTTCTTCTTTGGAAAATCTTTTTTTCGAAGAACTTTCCTTTCGTTCGAAGAGAATCAATTATATCATATCTTTAGTAGGAAGTAGGAAGTAGTAGCTTGCATCGAAGAGTATATTTTCCCTTTTTATGAAAAGTATTAGGGATAAATACAGGGATTTTAGGAATCGTTTCTTTAAAGGATCACCGGGAGAAATTTATACTCGCATTAACTCGTAATCTCCAGACTCTCTAACTCTTTCGAGATAACACGCGGAGAAGATCGAGATCATTTTGGGACAATTTGTCTACCTAAACGTGCCACGGTATATATATATATCTCGCTTAAAAGCTGTTAAAGTTGCGTTTGATAGTTTAATCATAACCAGACCTCGTTTTTCCTCGTTTCGACCCAGTTCAGACCTCCCCCCTCTCTTTGAAACATAAATTCGCAATTTCGGCCGCGCAAAAGCCTTCTCCTCTTCTCCCCTCCCTTCTTTCTCCCCTAAAGGAAGATTAAAGATACCTATCCAGCGCGTTAGACGCGCAGATACTGCACGTTTTTTTTTTTTTTCGAAGCGACGCGAAAGCATTTTAGCAGTTTTGCCTCTATTTTTCATCCTGTGTACTCGTTGCATTTGCCGGTGGTAGTGCCTTACCTCTGTCCATATTTCAGCCGATAAAGGATAATACAGTGGATTCTGTGGAGCAGTAGCTCTAACACTGAGTATCTTTCGTCTATACTCGATTCTTTCTCCCTTTTTCTTTTTTATCGCCTTCTGCTCGCATCATCCCTTCAGCTTCTTCACTTGTTCCTAGCTCACTCATCTCATATCGATCTACGATCACGATCACTGCTCGTGCCAACTTTTTTACTCTTTCACACACACACACAACAATAACAAGGAGAGAAATTTTCCTTCTTCTTCGTATCACTCGAATCGAAATGCGGAATTCACTCGCACGAGCACTCGCGATGATCTCTCTTCGTGGACGTGAGACGACGTTTCCCAACCCTAGCCAGCCAAAGGCGAGGTGTCGGCGCGAGATTTCGGGACGCGATAAAAGATTAAATCTCGGCAGGGGACCGTGCAGGGCACGGACTCAGAGGCGGAACTGCACTTTAATCTCTTTACGCGAACGATGGGAGGATCACCAATTCTTCGCCAATCTCGCGGGTGAAAAGGAGAATTGGAGAGTTAAATTCGATTTTGAGAGAAGTTGGCTATCCTTTCCAAGAAAACTTTGTAAAGAGAGAGAATTTTGAAACGTCGTGAAGTTGTATCGGATGGAACGCATGTTGATCGGTGCGACGATGACTCGAACGGAAAAAAAGGCTTTGTGGAGAGGACAACGAGAATCGGAGAGGATATTGCCCAGTTTAGAAGGGGGAAGTGGAGAAGTGGAGACGCGCGCGAACTTCGCTGCCTCCGACGGCCGATGCACCTTGGAACAGGCGAGATACGCGCGCGACACACGCGCGAGTTGCATACGTGCGAGTTATGTTAACGATCCGAGCATACGGCCGCGATCCAATTTTCCACGTGCTTTTGTACGTGTGGGGCACGCCATGCCGAGGGTTTAAGCGGTTTAACGGGCCTGGCCCGTGTCATAACGCGGCCACCTGTCTAAATGCGATTGCGGATCGCGCGGTGAACCGGCACACCCCGATTCGATAATTTTACGATCCGTCCGTGTTTGTACAAAGCCTGCCGGCCGTCCGAGCTTTATTGTAAGGGAGGAGGAGGGGGACG
>NW_006263599.1:55195-56506 GCF_000469605.1 Apis dorsata | reverse complement strand
TCGGGCCGAAGGAAATGGAAAATCGGAGGAAGCGCGTCGGAGAAAAGGAATCGAGCGAGGAGTGCGCGATGATTCGCGACGAAAGGTTTTTTCTTGTTTGGAAGAGAAAAAAGGGAGAGGGATTTGCGAGGATGGAGGGATGGAGGGAGGGATGGAAAAGTTTGGCGAGGAGATTCTTCTCGTTCAAGGACAAACGGGGGCGAGGAGGACCGATTTCAGAATGGCGGTGGGCTCTCCCTCCCCGATGGGCGAGGACATTGGGATCAGGGAATTGGATCACGTAATAAATTACCCGTCGATCGACCGAGCCCTTCCCCTTCAACCTCCCCTCGAAAATTATAATACGAAAGGCGATAAATCACACAGAATTCGTTAAGAAACGATTTCCACGCGCACGAATTTCCACCGGTAAATCTTGCAAACTTGGGCTGGAAATCTAATAAATTCACGCGCTACTGAGCTGAGGTGGGAAAGAGGGGGAGGGAATATTTTCGCGGTTTAATCGTTGCTGTAAATCGTCGAGGATGGCCACCAGACTCGCGCACTTCATCATCGAAAACACAATTCCTTTCGTTACTCTCTCTCGTTACCTCGGGACTCATTTTTCCGGGACGATAAGTCGGCAAAGATCGATGGCGGAGATACGGAAAAATTCAATTTCCTTGCTGATTCGATCATAAGGGGATGGTGAGTCCCCTTTGGTGGCGTTTCCAGGAGGCGTGGGCAACGGTGCGTGCCCAATTCCAAGAGAGATGATAATCGAATTTCTATCTCGAGATCCATCCATACGTGGCACATGGAGGATCACCAAGGTGGTGGATCCCCTGTCGACGAGTTTCCAATCGCCGAATTTTCATCGCGTTTGACCGGTGATCGTGTATCGCCGTTCGATCGACGGGACGATTGTTCGCGAAAATTGCAGCGGCGTTGGACCGTGGATCATCCAGGGGAGGGATGCAAAATTTTCCGACCGGCACTTCTGAGAATCGAGCTCGACCGAATTCTTCCAAATTCGATTCGATCGAACGCGCTCTCTCTCTTTCTCCCTCCCCCTTTCTCTCTATCTCGTCTCTCTCGACTTTCCCTCATTAGATTTTACGAAGTCGAAGAGCCCTTTTACGTCGCTCGTTTTCCCGACGGCGATGGAAAATGATTGTTGAGTATCGCGCGAAATATCATGTTTCACGGGATAATCGGCGAATTGGAAAACGTCCTTCCTTCCGTCGAAACCGGCCGACCTCGGGCCTCGGTACACCACTTTCACCGTGTGAAAAATCCATTTCCCTCGATCGAATTTTCCAACGCGATCCT
>NW_006263599.1:52199-53335 GCF_000469605.1 Apis dorsata | reverse complement strand
CGCCTGCATCGGCCTGCCTTGCCAGCTCCGCCGGCCTGGCTATGCAGCCTCGACGCATGCACCGAACGAATGCACGCAACGAATTCGAATTTTTACCCGGAGAGCAAGCAGCGAAGAAATCTCTCGCCTTTTCCCCCGTCCGATATCCCCCGTCCAATCGAATTTCCCGTGCTCGTGGCCGAAACCGAGCCGAGGATATTTCGGCGGAAATATATTACGGCGTCCGGCTCGTTATTGCCGCACGTGTTTCGCGAGGAATCGCGCGAGCCATGATATTTTTACGAGCATGAATAATTTATGCTCTAGCGCTGCGAGGCGCGGAGATGTCGCAACAGTTGGCGATCGGTTTACTCGGCCCCCGCTTTGCACCGCTTTTGTGTTACCGATTACCCAACCTGATATACCGATACGTATACGTATATATATATAGTGCGAAATGGACGCATTAAACTCGATAAGGTAACCATTTTCTTTTCTTCTTCTTTTTTTCTTTCTTTTTCTGGATCGAATTTTAACGGAAAATTAGAAAGCTCTTCTCCTCCTCTCCACCATCCATCGTAATTTTCCGCGAAATTTCGTTCGAGAAGTTGCTTTAGGGAAGCGGCGGGTAACAGTTCGAGTAACTGTAAGATAAATAAGGGTAATTATTTCCGCTACCAGGTACGCTTCCGTGGACCGAGAGTCACGCGAACAAGCGAAAAACACGAGATCGTCGCCCTTCTCTCGTCGAAACGCACGATTCCACAGCGGGAAATTAATCTCGATCGACCGAGATTTTTATTTCCGCGCGACGGCGTAAAAACCGTCGGAGGAAATCGCGACGCATCCCGATCCCTGGATCAATAAGCGTTTCCTTCGGGGAAAACGCTTGCCAAGGCGATCGACCGATATTTTTATTACGGGTTTTTCTTTTTCGTTGTCGTTGCTGCGTGCCAGCGCGACAACGGGTCAATTTTTCTCGAAGCTCGGAGGGGAGGGGAATGGAGAAATTGGTTGGATCTCTTCTTTCTTCCTTTCGATCCCCCTTTTTCCATCATTTTTCCAAGCGAAACTTGGATATCGAACGACACGACGTCGAAAACTCCCCCGGTTAATTCTCGTCCATAAGATCCAAGAACTCGCCGATTCGGGAGAGA
>NW_006263599.1:48699-52095 GCF_000469605.1 Apis dorsata | reverse complement strand
AATCCTGCCACGGTATAAAATAAGCGGATGGGCCGCCTCTCTCTCTCTCTTTCTCTCTCTCACTCGCTCCCCCTTCCTCCCTCTTCCTCCGCCGAGATGCACTTGGCTGCAAGCGGGGAGAACTAGCTGGACGCGGCGCTAATGCGCCTGCTAACCTTACTTTCGCATTGCTAGACTCAATTCATGCCAAGGCTGACTGGGTGCGTTGNCCACCACTACTACAACTACTACTGCTACTACTACTACTACTACTACTACTACTACTACTACGAGCCGCTACCTCTCCACCACGTTGTTGCCTCGAGCCGCGACTCTTCCAATCGCCTTAGACCTTAATCGGCTGCTTACGACCTAAGTGTCCTAATTTCTCTTCCCTCCGTCTCGAGAGTTGCTCGAACGGAGCACTCTCTTTTCTTTTCTTGCCTTCCCCTTTTCTCCCCCTTCTCCTCCGCACTCGTTCTTCTCTCTCTCTTTCTCGGCCCCCATAACCTCCTCCGGTTATTATTTGCCGTATTTCGCGTTTCGACGTTGCTCGAAAAATATTTGGCTAGTAGATAGGCGTTTCGGGGTGTGGAAGGATGGAGGGGTAGGCGATTGATAGACGAACCATCGTTTCCTCCCGGGAAAGGACGGAAATAGAATTCGGTGGAAGTGTTTTTTTCGCATCGAATCGCGGCAAATTCTATTTCCGTTTTTTCGCAAAAGTTTTGCGCACGCCCTCCCGTTATTCGCTGTTGCGCTCCATCGAAATCTCTGCTTGTTTTCCGTCCTCCCAGGGACGGGATTCTCGCCTCGAGAGACTCGAGGCTCGTGGATCGACTTTCCTCGCGTATCCTCGCCTCGCGGGGAACAATAGGCGTCGCTCGTAAAAAGAATTTTTATACGTCCGGTCCTACTTTTGTTCCGACAACGCGGGGACAAGTCTTGTTCCTTCTTTCCGCAAGAACCTCAAGAAGGGAAAGAGAGAGAGAGAGAGAAAAGGAGAAGTCTAGCCGTCTAAGTTTAAGGAGCGAAAAAAAATTTTTTCCAAACACCGCGTTTGGAACCCCGCGTCGTTGTCTCCTTATCTGGATCGCGTATTTGATGTTTGATAAGAGTCGAGATGGTGCGTCGCGCAACTACTATTTTCGAGCGAGATTTACGAACGGCGTGCAACTATTTCTCGACTCGACTCCGCCCGTAGAATCGCCGCCGCCGCCGCCTATTATTAAAATCCTCGAAGCACGGTATAAACACCCCCCCAAAAATAAAACTGTAGCGGAATTCGCACGAAGTGCACGAGCGAGCGCGTCACGAAGATTTCGAAGACGAAGTTCTTACTCTTTTCTCTTCTCGAAGGAGGGAGATCGATGAGGGACGGGATTGATCGATTCCACGACGAGGATGCGATCGGTTTTTCGATTTTTTTTCGGCCTTTCTTCTGCAGCTAGAAATTCCGGGTGGATAAATAAAGGAGGGGAGAGAGGGGCGCGATCGCTGTCAGAAGAAGCACGGCCGTGTATTTGCATTAGCTACGAGCACGTCGTCGAACGCAACGCTTATTTATAACTTTTTCATCCGGCGAGTTCTCTTATCTGGCGCCTTGCCATCGCCGCTCTCCCTCCTCCTCTCCCTCTTCTTCTCTCTCTCTCTCTATGTTCATAGCCGTTCGTTCTCTCGTTGCAACTGCACAGCACGTTGATCACGCTAGCGACTCGCGTTCCTGGCCCATCGAGACGTTATTTTGCTTCGATAGACGCCGCGTTTTCGAGCGGAACCAACGCAAACAAAATATTCGAGAGGGCGCAACGTTGTTGGACGTCTCTGGTGAAATCCATTGAGGGGGATGGATATTTTATATCCTTGGATAGTAGTTTTTTTTCTTCTCCCTTCTTCGATGTTTTGCCGTGCCGAGTTGCAAAAAACTGGGAGAAGAAGTTCCGGCTACGTTGGCGAGCCAAAGATCCAAGGGGGAGGAGGAGGAGAGAAAGAAGAGAGACCGAGAGAGAGCGAGAGAGAGAGAGAGAGAGAGAGATAGATGCCCGTCGATCGTGGCTAATCGATTTTCTCGCTGTAACGAGCCGATTGGTATCAGCTGGCTCGATAAACTCGACAAAGCGTGACAGGAGATCGCAAAGGCCAGGACGTGTGACGCATCGTGCAATTTATGTTCCGCGCGAGGCGCATCGAAGCACGGTGGTTATCACGATGGTTCAAACTCGTTACGTAACGAATTCTTCTCTGAATTCGATCACCGATCGATAATCGCGTATTTTAAGCAGTTTACAAATAACGCGCGCGAGAGAAAGAGAGCGTCATAATACACGAAAGAAACGGTCAGGTCGATGCACGAGCTCGGAGGACACAGCTTCTCTCGTCCTCCTCCAAAGGATTGTGAAACGATGTACACAAGGTAGAGCGGTGCAAATTGGCGCTTGCATCGGCTGCTCTCTTTCGAAAGAGTTGCAACCCGTTCTCCGTTCCATACACCTGTTTACACGGGTGCAACGCGCTCCCGCGTTGATATTGAAAGGATTCATCGAATCACCGATATTTTTTCTCTCTTTCTCTGGAAATCATTCGCAACGCCCTGACTATTGGAATTTTTCGTCGGCTCGCTGTAATTTTTGCTAAAATATACGCGACACACTTATCGTCGCGTATTTGTCAGGACGAAAGTCGTTATGCCGGGCGGCCTTGCATCTTTCAATGCACGCGCTTATGCACGAACGGTGGTCGTGAATCACGTGGAAAGTTATGCGGGGCCCGGTCAAAATTCTACACACTTTGCCCATTGTTCCCGGTCGGAGCCGCTTTTAATTAAAATACATTCTATGCAAGTGTGTTACGATATTAAATATCGACACATACAGGCCATCAGGCCTAACTTTCGAAAAACTTTGTCGACGAGCCGAGAAAAAGTATCCTCTTCTATATCTTCTCCATCTATATCCATTCCCCCATTCCCCATTCTCGATCCCCCAATATCATAGCCGAGCTTCGTCCAATCCTTCGATTCCCCGTCCAAGTGGAAACCGATAAGTGCATCTGGCCGAGCTCTTTGTTCCTATCCCTCCGATATTTCCCCGAAAATTTCATTTCAATCCCGAAACATAGAGTCGGGATACACGTAACTCGATATCCATCCGACTCCTCTCGAGTTCGCCACCGTGCCCTCTATCTATGCTCTGATAAAAATATCGCGTAAAAAAAGAAAAACATTTCACGAAGAAATGTCTCGATTCCCGTGATTGGAACGAGATTCGTTCGAAAATTTGCTCTCAGAATTCGATTTCGCCGTGCGTTATCCATCGGAGAGAAAGAGTTGAAAAGAGAGAGAGGAAAGTTTGAAAGACGGAAAGAAATCGCGGTTACTCGCGCGATCCTCCAAGTTGGTCGATTCGACTGTCCATTCGT
>NW_006263599.1:47751-48512 GCF_000469605.1 Apis dorsata | reverse complement strand
ATGTCCGGCCGACCACCCGTCCGTTGGTCGGTTCGTCCGGTCCACTCGCGCTCGCCTCGTCCGTGGGGTGGCTGACCTAACAGAAGGGGTCGTTGCACTTGGTTGGGCCCGCTTTCATCCCCTCTCCGCGGCCCCGGAGTCTTCTGGTCAGCCTCGCGGACCTCTAACCGCTCTTCTTCTCCTTTTCCTTCCTTTCCTTCTCCCTCTCCCTCTCTCTCATTCTTTCTCCGTCTCTCATCCACTCCTCGCTTTTTCTTCTTCTTCCTCCTCCTCCTCCTCTCTTCCTTCTTCTTCTTCTTCTTCTTCTTTGGCCCGTTCTTCTTTCGCTCCCCGTTTCTTCTTCCTCCTCTTCTTCTGCCAGGTTCGCCTTCGCTTCTTCTTCGATCCCCCTCCCTTCTCTATCCCCGCGTACGTGCGCGTACGAGGCCAAACCTACTCAACCCCCGAACCGCGGCCGGGTCCAAAAGAAATTATAGTTATTTACCGTCGGCTCTTTCGGATAGTCGGTTATTTCGCGGTAGTTGTTCCCTCTCGTGTAGGCATATAACTCGGGACTCCGGGGAACCGGGAGACAACTTCTTCGCCCGAAGAAGTGGGCACCACGAGCGGCACGGNCGGGAGCGAATTCGGCACGTCGCGCCCGTGTTGCGCGCAATTGTCGGCCGGATTGGAGGAAAAAAATGTTGGAAACGGTTGCTACCTTAATGCCTGGTCGCAACTGCTCGATTGTCCGCGATTGGGCAAGAAAGGGGAACGAATCG
>NW_006263599.1:43951-47151 GCF_000469605.1 Apis dorsata | reverse complement strand
GCGGAGATGGATGGGAGGAGGGGAAGGCGAGATGCAACCGACTTCTACTAGGCTCGGTTCGGTTCCTTCGAGCCCGGCCTGTTGTTTCGTGATCCTCTCCGTGGACGGAGTCAATGCCTTCCCTTTCTCTCTCTCTCTCTCTCTCTTTTTCGGGGAGGAGAAAAAAAGGGGGCCCGAGGAAATCACGCTGGTTTCGACGCTGGATCCACGAAGCGTGCATGACGGAAATGCAGCAGCGGGCCGGCGGTAGCACGAAACCTGGAGCCAAGACAAAAAGTTCTTCTCTCCGCGGGAGAGGGAGGGAGAGAGAGAAAGGAGGAAGCGCATAGAATGAAAACGAGAGAGGAAAGAAGAAATCTTCTTCTTCTTCTTCTTCTTCTTCTTCTTCCTCTTCTTGCTTCGAACGGAGAGGGAGAGAATATCTGGAGGGGAGAGCCTCGAGGAGAAGGAACGAAACGAAGAGGGAAAGAGAGAGAGAGAGAATGAATTTTGGCCGAGTATGCGCGCACGTTCACACTCGTTCGAGGCTAGAGGTATCCTCGTCCGATCGTGATTATATACCCCTCCCCGATTTTATTGCGGTCTACTCTCTTCCCCGCTCGTTTCGTTGCACGCGCTTCTTCGCGAATCCTCGCGAGGCGAGACAAACGGAACGTACGAAAGAACGAATTTGTCAGAATCTGTCGAATATTCCTACGAATAGATCTATCTATTCAGCCCCCATTATTACGTATATTCAGCTATTTTACGTATATCTTCAGCTATACGTTGTACAGGTATAATCCGTTGGGGAAGGATTGGGTTTCGGAATCGGGTTGGGAAAGCGAGAGAAGCGAAAGGGAGAAGCGTTGGCGGACGTGGAAATGGTATAATAAATTCTTTCTGTAGGCGGAAAATGGGAGACGGCGTTATCGATTCTCCATACCATACGTTCGGCGTGTGTGAACGGGGGGCACGTGAACTATCCGCTCGCTCAGATTTAGGTTTTTAGAGCGGAATGGCGCAGTCTGGTTATCGGGTGACGTAGCACCCACCAAGAGATAAGACACTCCGCTTGTTTGCCATGCGCTCGCGAACCGTTCCAGACTATGATAGAGATTAACTTATCTCGACTACGAAGCCACAAGCGAGTCTCTGTCCACTCGCTCCAGTACTATGTCAATATTATTTCAATGACCGGCGTCGTGCAAACAACGAAACCGGACGAAGCGGTTCGAAACTGCGGACTGTTGTATTCCATCGCGACTCCCGACTAGTATATCCATCAGAATATATAGAAAATAATTCGTTTTTCTTGGAACGAATCTTAGAGGGAAAATTTGAAAAAAATCTCTCCATCCGATTTCACTCCAATTTCTCCACCAAAGAATAGAAAAAGGAGAAAATCATCGATCGAGTATTATAAAAATTTCGATTAGAAACCGATCTTCTTTTTTTCTTTCACCCGTTGAAACGACTCTAAACCACGTCCCTTCGAAATCGAGCGCATCGATTTTATTTCGGCCGCTAGAGTCGAGAGCGGATTAGGCAGAAATGAATCGGAGCCATTTGCATGCGCGCCATTTGGAATGCGAAACGGGAGGCCCCCGTTCGCAGGTAACGCGAAAGGGTCGTCGAAATTTATTTTATCGCGTACACGAGGGAGGGAGAAAGGGATGAAATAATTTGTCCCGGTAAAAAATGGCTAGGGATAGAGGGAAAAGCGAGATAGGCCGATAATAGGCCGACCAATCGGAGTCGCTTCGTTCAAACTGGTGCTCGCCACTCTTCAAACGGCCGCGTCCGCGTTCCTTTCATCGTGAAACTTAAATTATTAATGCCGGTTGCTTTGGGCGCTCATGCAACATTTATAGGAGGCGGCGGTTCGAGAAAACACCGGGGACGATGACGACGACGAACATGACGACGACGACGACGACGACGACGACGAGAGAGATTCGCCGATTCGCCACGGGCGAATTCGCTTGACCTTTATAATAAAAACGGCCCGAAAATAAATCTAGTAGCGGATTCAGCGAGCGTCGCTCATTATATTTAGTTTGACGATTGTTCTCTTGTCTTATTTTTATTTTTTTCTTCCTTTCTTTCTTTCTTTCTTACTCGACAGACCGGAAGGTTCTAATCTGCAACTTGCAACTCGATTTCTTTCTTTCTCTCTTTCTTTCCTTTTTCTTCTTTTCTCGCGCGAGAATCAATCTTTTTTCTAATTTATCACGTGTCGGGCGTGAACGGAGCCGTGTTTCGTTTGGTACATCCGATACGGTATTCCTCTCGAGAGGAAGATCGGTTAGAAATCGATGCTCGAGCTAGTAGTTTAGTAATACAGTTTCGAGAACACTCGATGAATATCAATCTCTGCGTTGAACATTTACGAGTACCCACTCATCGCATGCGACGCATGTCAAGGCGATGTAGTGTTCTTCAACGAGAGAATTATTTCGCGCGAATTATACTCGACGAAGCGACGTTCGACGACCATGTTTTCAGATTTCGATCCCTGTCAGAAACAAACTTTTGTTTAATCGCCATCCCTTCCTCTTTCTTTCCTTTTTTGCTTTTCTTTTCTTTTCTTTTTTTCTTTTTTATCTTCGACGCCTCCGACGTGTAATCGAAGAAACGAAGGCGTTACAACAACATAACGACTCGAAGCGCGCTCTGATCTTGCGTGTTGTCACGTGGATATCGTGTGTCCAAGCAAATCGTAACACTCCTCGAGTGTTAATTACATTAATTGGAATTGCTGGTTCCTTCGCCGTTTCCCATCACAAGTCACTCCTCCTCTCCTTCTCCCCTCCCCTTGCCTTCGTTCGGGACTTTCGTCGAAGCGTCTCGATTTTCGTCACTTGTTTTTTCGTCAAGATCGAGAAAAGAAAAAGGGGAAAAAACGCGGCGTGGAGGAAGAAAGACGTGGAAAGAAGGAGCAGGGAGAGGGGAGAGGAAAAAAGCGAGCGTAGTATCGGGAATTACAAGCTTACCGTCGACATTTAATTAAACCTCTCGTGGTGGGCGCAATGTTTGAAAATTTAATTTAAAAACTCATTTCGATGCAGCGACTCTGACACAGCGATTCTCAGATCAACGCATCCCCTTCCTCCTCCTCCCCTCTATTCCTCTATTTTTCATTCAACTTCCGCGTAAATATCCCCGAGCGATATATCTCGCCTCCTTCTTCTTAACCCGCGACTCCTTACCTTTCACTT
>NW_006263599.1:41888-43791 GCF_000469605.1 Apis dorsata | reverse complement strand
CCCCCCCTTGTTCCTTGTCTCGCCGCCGATCGAGCGAAAAAAAAAAACAAACTTCGCCGTTAATTTCGAAGTGTAAGCGATAAATTCGTGAAAAAAGAAAAGAAAAGAAAAGAAGAATAGAAGAGAAATCTTGACTTGTGGGGGGAGGAAGGGAACAAACACCCAAGTTATTACGATTAAAAAAGTTTTTGCTCTCCCCCTCCAACAACAACAAGAAGAAAAAGAAAAAGAAGAAGAAGAAGAAGAAGAAGAAGAAGAAGAAAGTCGTCCGACATTACAAGAGAAAGACGTCAAAAGACGATTGGACGATATTCGAGGGATTAACAAGGGGTTTCCCCTTTAACGGAAATCGGAGATCGCCTTGGGCCGAGTTAGGATTATAATAGCGTGGACAGCGCAAAGGCATGGCGGCCGAGCGGTATCGCGGCGGGCCATCTTTCGGTCTTTGTCTCGGTGACCTCTCCAACGCAGATTGCTTTTGGGTATTATACGAGAGAGACGCGGGCACGATACTCACCGCACTACCTCACCGTTTCTCCCGCTACCACTATTTCTATATATATATATATATATATGTATATATGTATGTATGTATGTATATGTACTAACGGTATACACGGCGCACCGTGTACTCTCGCATAACGGGTGACTGGTTTACACCGGGCCGCCAACAGAGAGCCGAGTTCCCTTCTCTCCTATCTGTCCAAACGTTTCTACTAACCTCGAGGGAGCGAAAATCGAGATTTGATACATTGCTAAAAAAAGACGCGGTTAAGCCGAGAATCCTCCTCGACAATTCTGGTATGAGGTCATGGCTTAATTATTCATTCGGCTGCTCGCTTCGCCATATTTTATCGACCAAGAATCTCTCTCTCGCTCTCTCTACGAGCTCGCTCGCTCGTATTTTATTTTAACGTTTGGAAATTTAACGCTAGAGTTTCCATGGAAGAATAATACGTACGGGATACGGGCCTGGATAGATGGTGTTTGTTGTTGGCCGAAATAAGTTTTTCGAAATAAACCGACGTTTCGTCGTTGTTGACTGCTTCCAAAGTTAGAAATTCTTCGGAGGACGAGTTCGAGGCGAGCATGATTTATATCGCGGAGCTGGCAAAAATAGCAGAAAACTATATTCGAGGGAGAGAGAGAGATAGAGAGTCGCGTCTCGATCGACGAAATCTCTAATCCTCGGAATTTCCTCGGCACAGGAGGAGCGAACAGAGGATTAAGATCTTCTCGGCTCAAGATTTTCTCCATGCTCGATTCCCCTCCAGAGATAACGACCTCGCCGTGAAATAAAAGAATACTAGTTGCACGATGAGAAAAAGAAAAAGAAAAAAATGCGTCGAAGGAAAGACGTTTCGCAATGTTCCAGTGTTTGTGGAATTTAGGTCGAAGCCGGTTTCGAACAATCAACGAGGAAAGTATGTGCCACGAGGAATCTCTTTTCGCGAGCTTCGTCTCTATGGCGAAATTGTTGCCACGAAAACGCGGACGTGTTTGGTGTAACGAATACGAGTGTGTGCGTAAATATACGCCATTAGAGAACGGTGTTGCCCTCGAAGAAAGAGGGTCAACGACCATTAGACGTCCTTCGCACGGTAGGAGAGAATTTTGGTCAAGTTCGAGCCGTGGCCTCGATCGCCGCGGTTTCTAATTCAAACACACCGCCGACTTAGAACAAGAATAGAACGGGGGAATATAAACGGTTGGCTGCGTGCGTCGTGGAAAAGTCGGCCAAGATCAACGAAAGTAGGAGTGTCGATGTGATTTCGTTGACATCGCGTCGCTCGCACGCTTTCTTTCCTTTTCCATCTCCGAGTCGTTCCCTATCGAAAGCGTTAATAACACCGTCGACTTTCACGCAGTTTCGACGCAGTCGAAAATTCCCAGAGAAAGAAAA
>NW_006263599.1:38093-41669 GCF_000469605.1 Apis dorsata | reverse complement strand
AAAAAAAAAAAAAAAAAAAAAAAAAAAATGAAACGAACGTTGTTTACGACTATTAATCCTATGGATTCTTTTTTACGAGAGGGGGAGGAAGAGAGAGAGAGAGAGAGAGAAAGGGAAAAAAGAGGGGGAAGAAAAAAAGAGAAAAAAAAAAAATTGTTTTTAACGATGCCAGGAATACGTTCGAGGCTTATCGAAACCGGTTATTGACGCGTGCTCGTCGAATAATGTTGCATATGCCAGGTGGCAAAGCGATGGAGTTAAAAATTTGTTTTCATCGAGAGAATTTCACACGCGCGGGCCGCGTATCAAAAATTCGTGTATTCGCGATAAACGACGAACGAAGCGTGAAAATTATTTCGATCGTTTCGCGCGTTCTTCCGGCCGAAGCCAATTATCGACCGTAGATAATACCTGTTTGAACCGCGATCTAGATCCGCGACTGGAGATCCGAGAACGATTTTTATTTTCGCCGCGACGATAACCGGCCGTGAAGCCTTTGAAACGTCGAAATGAATAATTATGTTCTCACAATAATGGTAATGGGAACAACCTGGCACGCTATTTTCGTCCGTTTGTTTACCTCTTTATTTCTGACTGCAAACCGGTCGGTCGGCCGAACCGACGTTTCTCCGCTTCTTTTAAAATTCAAAACCAAGCCTCGCTCTCCGCGCTCTTTTGTTTCCTCCCGCTAGCTGTTATCTAGCCGTAGCTGCTCCTCCTCCGTATCCTCTCTCTCTCCCCCGTAATCGTAACCACCGCGGATCCCGTAAATTTCCGAAAACACCGGAATAAATTCGAGAGATCGAGATGCGGATACGGGCGCGGAATCACAAAAGAACTGTCCTACTTAAAGATTATTAAACCTCGAGATCTCTGGGTCGCGAGGTTTTGCCGTTGCAAATCGTTTCCCTTTTTTTTTTTTTTTCTTTCTCCTTCGAGAAAATTTCGACAAATTTATTTTGGACGATATATAATATAATAGGAACGGAGATACGAGGATACGCGGGGAAAGATCGTTGGATTAATTAAACAAACGTTTATTATCGAGTCGTCGTTGAATTCACCACGTCGAACGGAATATTCAGATATTCTGGTATACGGCGTCCCTTTTATCGTTGGATGAAAAGAAATAGCGGGACACCGGTGAATGCGCGAAAGAATGGGTCCTCCATATTTCACGCGTCGCCGAGAGAGATGGCGAAACGAACGAAACGAAACGTGACCGAGGTTACGTCGATATATTGGCGGCGGGAAAAAGATGAAGAAGAATCCCCGATCCCGAGGGACTCTCCTCGTCATTTCGTTGCGAAAAATATATAATATTTTTTTCAATATCCTCCTCCTTCTCCTCCTACGTTAAAAGGAAAATTTGAAACACGCGTTGCCGAAGAGCAAAGTCCCCCGTCAAACAAATTGCATCAGATCTCCGTTTCTCAAGGCTGAGCGAGCGAGCGAGCGAGCAGGGAATAAAAGAGAATAACGAGAGGAAGGAATAACAGATCTTATACAAATCTTTTATCTTTACTAGTCGAAGAATCCAGTTGGCATTTAAGGTTGACCAGATTTGCAGCCGCTTAGGCGGTTTGCTTAGACGGTTACGTAACCGCTCGAAACCGGTGTTGGAGCAAGCGTTACGGCAAAGTTGCGCAACTAAGCCGGAATAATAAAGATCCTTGATCGTTCTAACGAGGCTAGCTTCGAAGCCGACCGTCTGCGACCCTACCATTAGAAAGCAAAAGTTAAGACTGCCGGCTCATTCTAGTCAATCAAGATTATTTCCTCCCGAGACGGCCTTGATTCTTTCTTCTTTTTTTTTTTTTTTTTTTTTTTCTACCAGTCTATTACTGCGACAACGACGACGACGACGACGACAATACCGATTTTCGAACACGAAATATTTCAACGACACGAAAAATATTTTAACTAACTTAATTTTTTATTAATTTAATCGAAACGATTACAATCGCGTGCTCGTTTATTACGCGATTAGCCGTCGCTGCAATTTTTCAACGAAAAATCACCCAAGTTGCGTCAATCTTTCGCAATTCATTTTCGCTGATAATTTGAAATTTCTTTCGTCGACCCGTTCCTTCCCGTCAACGGACGTCGTTGTTATTCGTAATTTTAATTTCAATAAATTCCAACGAAATATGGAGGAGCGTTTCTTTCCATCCAGCGAACGTGTCTCGTTTTTTAATGTTTTTTTAACTATTTTAACCGATGTTATTCCCTTTGAGATATCGAAAATATGGAATGTTATGGATTTATTCCGATACATATCTTGGAATCGTACAGGAAATTATAAATTTTTTTCTTCGTTGGATGTTGTAAGCGTCTTCTAATTGCGAATGTCCTCGAAAATAGTGTGACCGTCTGTAACCTCTAACGGTGTAGGTTAAAAAACTAGTCGTTAAATAAAGATTCTTATCCTTGAGTGTCTAGCACGTTGCTCATTGGAGAAGGGAGAGACTCGACGATTCTCGACGCGTCTGCTAATGTGATCGCGATAGATGCGATTCTCTCCTCGTCCCTTCCTCCACCCACGATTATTTCTAGAAATTTCTCCTCTATCTCGAGCAATTTATATCGGCTTTCATGAAAACTTGACTCGTTGAAATTCTTTTCTCGTAGGCTGAAGCATCGTTTCGTTTAAGAATACGTTTAATAATAATTTTTAACGACAAAGAAACCAGAAAGATACATCATTTTATAGTATAGGTATTTATTCTCTTTCTTAAAATTTAGACAAAAGACAAAAATCATAGATAGAATCGCAGAATTGTTCGTAACGTGAAATTCATCAAGCGTAATATTCAAAAATAATTCGAAATTCCATTCATTCTCGTTACTCTAAGTCAACAAACACGAATATTTTAAAGTTTCATTTCATCGAATTTCGTAATAAATCATCGCAAAATTGACGGGAGATCATAGAATTAACCAGCAAATTGATAGATTAAACTCACTCTAAAGCATCTTCTCGCATATATAAATCTTTTCGACTAAAAAAATTGACGTTATTTTTACAATAACAATCACTCCTACGATCAAATCTAAAGTAACAAGATTTACATAAATACCGTTATTTAAAAAACAAAAATATTTTGCTTTTTTTTCGAATCGATCTCCCTTCCTCCTCTCCCTACTCTCGAGAGGGGAGCATAAAATAATAATCGAACAATCTATTCGACGGGAAAATATTTGCGAAGCGTCGCTGTCGTCGCTGTCGTCGTCGTCGTCGTCGTGGTGGACGTTAGGAGAGGAGAAATTCGAAAGTAGAATGATGAATCGGAGAGGTGGACGATCATGGTCAGACGCACGGCCACGGTGGGGGGAGAGAGAGCCGTGACGGAGTCCTCTTCGTGGGCGTAACGTAAACACTCGTCCGCAGACTAAGCAATCGAGGCTCGATGCGTCTAATCTTGCGGCCTCGTCTGCCGAGGGCATACGCGTAAACCGAACTCGTTTCACGCAGACCGACTCTCTCTAGACCTCTCTCTGGCTTTATCATCGGCCGCCGTTTCCGCGTTTCCAGGAAACAAGGCCGACCCCGACTAGTAGTAGTCGCCAACGCCG
>NW_006263599.1:35998-37910 GCF_000469605.1 Apis dorsata | reverse complement strand
AAAAAAAAAAAAAAAAAAAAAATGAGAAAGAAAGAAGGAAAGAAAGAAAGAATCCTGGACAAAATTCCACTGTTTCCTCGTTTTCGAATCGTCGTTCAGCTCTCGATTCAGCTCGAGAAGCGTTTCTATGTTTAGCGCGCAAATTCATGAGTCACCGCGAATGTGACTCAATCTATTTCCCCCTCCTCCCTCCGGTATCAATTGACTCATTGTTTAAAGCTATACTGTATCAAAGGTGGAAGAAATTAAACCACTTAAAGCGGCGATTGAACGAAACCAGATCGTTCGATTCGGGTTCCGTAATAAAATCACTACGTGCGTCCCCTCCCCCTCCATCGTAGGATCGGATAAAAGTCTCGCGAAAACTTTTTTACTTCACCATTTCTCGCTCGCTCCCCCCCCTCTATCCAAGGATCGATCATTCTATTCGAATTTCTAATTAATCGTCGTTCGAATTCGAGCAAAAGGATTTCGGAATTGGTATTCGGTTGTCGCGTTCGTGTTTATCCTATGGATAAATTTCCTAAATGGGTAGGATACGGGTTGGGACACCGCATACCACGTTCAAATGCTCGATCAGACGTTGAGAAACGTTGCAACGTTTAATCCAGTTTGGGGGAGTCGGTAACTTTTGATATCGCGCAACCTTGTCGCGAGGAATCGCGAAACTTGGAGACTCGGGAAAATTGACTTGGGTAAACAAAATTCCTCGAATAATAATGACGATGGGGAAGGGGGAACTCGTTAATCCATTGGTGAAACAAAAACGGAGTTGCCAACGAGTTTTCGATAGGAATTGAGAAAACTGCGAGTTGAATATTTGCTTCTTTTTCCTTTTCTTTTTCTTCGGGTAAGGAAGGTTTTTTCACGACGAAACCATTTCGAATTCGTATTTAAATTGTATTTTTAAATGGCGTAAAAAAAAAAAAGAAAAAGAAAAACGCCATTAGATCGCGTCACTCTCTATGACTCAATTCAATTCCTCTCGACTCCGCTTGACTCAGCCCAGCTCGGGTCTGGCTGCGCTAGCACACGACCTTCGCGGTGTCACTAACCTATGTTATACGCTGCGCAACTTGCCAAACCAGACTACGTCTAATACGTCCACGCTGTGCGAGTCCGCTCATCCGTAACAAGAGATTCGAATAACGCGTCGGCGCTTACCACTTCCGCTTGCCACCACCTTGAACTAGGCGTCGGCAAGGGTAACCTTGAGACGCGCGTCCACGCTTAGAATGCTTAGAAATGCCTGTCTATGAATAGAAAATGGACGGGAGGGAGGATTCGCGGAGGAACGCGGGACGAGAATATATCGGACGGTTCGCGTTAAATTCGAGGCGATGATTCCGCCGTGTGAAAAAGTTCGCGAGCGTGTAAAAAAAATATTAAAGTTTCCATTTCCTCGGAAGAGAAATCTCGTTTTTAAAATAATTTCTTTAAAAACTTGGAAACCTCTGCTCCGTTCTTTGTCTTTTAAGAGACGAAACTTCTCTCTTCGACTAGAGAGAGAGAGAGAGAGAATCGAAATTACGGAGGAGGAGGAGGAATTTTGCGCGTCTATCCAGCGAAATTCTTCTCGAAAAGTTTCCCATCGTGGAAGAGAAAGAGAGAGAGAGAGAGAAGAATAATTTCGAGAAGATAATCGAAAAACTCGACGAGAATATTCTTCGAATAGGTCTCGTCCACGTTGCGAATTTTTTTTCGTCGTGAGAAAGAGAGAGAGAGAAAGAAAGAGAGAAAGAGGGGGGCCGCCCATTTGCAACGGACGTTAGTCCGTGGGGTCTGTGACCAGCGGTCAACGACGAGGATTAGACTCAAGGCCGAATTAGAGCGACAGCGTAACAGCGTCCGTCCGCGACGTGTTGTTCGGATGAAAAACCGGCCGAGTTTATCGCAATCGTGCGTTAAATGG
>NW_006263599.1:35347-35988 GCF_000469605.1 Apis dorsata | reverse complement strand
AAAAAAAAAAAAAAAAAAAAAAAAAAAAAAAAAGAAGGAAAGAAAAAGTTGGATCGCTCGCAGCCACGAATGAAAGGCGTGGCTATATAAGAGAGATAATCTTTCGAAGGAACTTTCGTGTTAAGAGTTAAAAAGATTTCGCCGATGAATTAACGACGTTTCTTCTTTTTCTTTTCCTTTTTCTTCTTTGCACAAATATTTTTACTCATTCGATTTCTTTCTTTCTTTTTTTTTTTTTTATCGCCGTTTGACCAGCCGACCTACCTAGTCACCGGCCACCGATCTCGAGGCACGACGATGGATCGATGGATCGATCGGCGGGCCGGTTGCGTAACGAGAAACCGCAGGATTTCTGAATACTCGAAAGCACGCTGTTTACAGCCTACGCGATCGTGTTTATCGCGTGACTTCATTCACCCGTCGAATGCCTACCGTCGACTATTTTCATTCTTCGAACTGGCTTCGAGAACTGTTGAACTGTGTCGCGGGGCCGTGTTGCACGCGCGTTGAAAACACGAAATAGCTTGGGTGGTCTTGCGAGAGCTTGGGAGGAGAGGGAGGGAGAGAATCGAAAGAAGAGCAAACGACGAAACGCGGTGCAACGCGTTTCAAACGCGTTGCTTTCGATGATTCCAAGGAAT
>NW_006263599.1:34999-35324 GCF_000469605.1 Apis dorsata | reverse complement strand
CAGGAGCAGGAAAACAACTCGTCGTCGCGAGTTTTTGAAAGAGTTTTTTTTTTTTTGTATTTTCGAGAGCGGAGATTTTTGATTCCCCGAGACTCGAGATCGCTCGGTGGCAATTTCTCTTGGCGGATAAATGGCGGGGGGAGGGGAAAGGAAGGAAAAAAGAGAGGAAAAAAAAATGGCGCGGAGAGCCACCAAAGAGAGCCGAGTTGTCGAGAGATGGTAGTAGGGTCTGGCTCGATTCGCGGCAAAAGGTGAAAGGCCTGGTATATAGGACACCGGCCGGCCAGAAACTCGTCTACGTGGTATCCTTTTCTTGACGGTACGC
>NW_006263599.1:31378-34821 GCF_000469605.1 Apis dorsata | reverse complement strand
ATCGCGAGGCGAGGGGATCGGGGAGGGATCTTAGCCGAACCTTTTATGGGGAAGGCGAACGACCATCGAGAAATCGGAACGCGAAATCGTTCGACTATGCTCCTCTTCTCTCTCTCTTTAAACGAGAAAAATACGAATCGATCAACAACGAATATACACGATCCAAAAATCCTATATAATTACATACGAAATGTATTTCAAATTCGAAGCAAAGTAAACCGAGAGAAGAGAAATCGAAACGATTCTCCAACGATGAGATCCAATGGATTGATTGGATGGGAAAGCGCGGGGAATTCGAAATGGAGCGTGGCCGACCGCTTCCTTCTCGTTTCTCGCGGGGAGAGTATCGAGGCGACGAAGTGTAGTTTGTCTAGGACGATGGCGTTTGGCGTGGCGAAAAAGATCGGCGTGGATGATGGCCGTTACAACGTTACAACCGAGCCGTCGCCACGCCGGTGCGAGCGATCTAACAGAAAAGGAACGGGAGAAACGCGCACCGTAGGAGCAATGCCCCTTGGGTCAGGGTCAGTACCCTTTGGCACAAGCCACTCGAACCGCAGCCACGCACGTACACGCACACGCGCCTCGAACTCGCGCCTCCACACACGCGTATACACACCTGTGTATACAGCCATCGTCTTTCGGCACCGATAACCAAACCCCCATCCTCCTTGGACTAAGAGAATTCGCTCGCTCGTAGCGCGCCGATTTTGCGGAAATCGGACGCAACGTTTCTTTCGTTACGCACACACACATATGTATATATTGTTAGAACCAGCACGAATCGTCTTGTTATGCAAACAAGCACGCCTAGATTTCGATTCTCATTCCGTCGTAGACGGCAGACGCGATCTGAAATTGTAATCGTAACGTCGTCATCCTCGTGCTGTTTCGAATTACCGTTCCTCCTTTTCTTTTTTTTTTTACCTAAGGCCGATCCCTTCGATGGTGTCCAGTAACACCTGAATGGGTTGGTTACCTTGACCGGTCTAGGAATCTAACTAAAGTCTAGACTGTGTCTAGCCGAGGCGAACGTGACTATCAACTTTTCTATCGCTCTTCCCGAGGTCGTAGTCCGACCGTGTAAGCGCGAACGTGAAGGTATTTCGAGGTCTCTTTGTTCGTACCGCGTACGGCACCAAAAATTTCTTTTTTCCTTTTTATCCATCGTTCCCCAACGCGGCTCTCTCGTTCAATTTATTTTATTATTCAATGAATCAACGATATAAAATACGCACACACGTTGCACGAATTATCGTAATAATTCGAATCTAATTGTTGGATGGAATCACGGTGGAATAAATCTATGTAACGCGGTATGTAATCCTCGGTTGCCGGAATCGATAACAATCGTTTGATCGTTCAATTAAATCGGAGACGGAGGAGTCGTGCCGTTGGTTGACACGTGAAATTTTATACGCCGTCGCCGTATAAAAATGTAATCACGCGCTGCGCGATTGTATCGATCCGAATCAATCCGCGATGCGCGGAAAATAATATCCGTTTCGTTTCGCAAATTAAGAAAAAAGGAAAGAAAGGAAAGAAGAAGAAGAAAAATCTCGCAATAAACTCGACGACCTTTCCACCTTTCCACCGCCTTTATCTTTCTCACGATAACCGTACCCGCGCATTTTAATTTTATTACCCCCTTTGGACTGGATTATCTACCCCTTCCTTCATCCTCCTCCCCCCTCGATCGGCGCGAAACGCATAAAAGGCGCGGCGTGTATCTCGTCCGCATACCGAGGATTTCGCCCTCCGATAACCGTCCCGATACCAATTAAAAACGAAAAGCTAAGGTTTTTCGAAACTAACACAGCCCTCCCCTCCCTGCGACGGAACCGTATAATCAGGTTTAATCGCGTTAATCCCCCCCTGGATCCCCGATTTCGGCCAATTAAGATGATACGTGCCCGCGCTTCGAACCTGCCTCCGTTCTCTCTCTCTCTCTCTCTTTCTCTCTTCCCAATTCCTTCGAATCCACGGATCCTGCGACTCCCGCAAGGGTAAAGGAGAAGGGATGGGTAATAGTCAAAAAATCGATACGTCGGTGAAAAAAATTTCCGGCAAATTGTCCGTCCCTCGTAGGCGCTAATTCTCTTACGCTAAACTTCCGAAACCGACAGATGGCCCGATTCCGATCCGGAGGCAATTAATGGGGAGCAGGTAGCGATCGCTCCCCCTTCGTAACGAGGGATCACCTCCTCGATCTTTGAAAGAAATTCAACCGCAACCGTGAGAGAGAACCTCGTCGAAAAAATGGAGTAACTCTGATCTATTCGATTATTCCAATTGCAAGATTATTTTTTTTTTTCTACGAAAAAGGAACGAAGAAAGGAAGATTTGTGGAAATTGGAAATTTAACGCACTTTTTTTTTTTTGATTAGTTGAATTTGGGATTATTCTTGGGATTATCTTTTTTATGTATACAGAAAGAGAGAAGAAAAGATGAAAGAAAAAAGAAATATGCATGCACCCTTCTCTTTCGGATTCCTTAAAAAATTCTGGATAAGTCGATCGAGATTAAAATTTAATCAATTAAGCCTCTAACTCGAGAAGGCTACAACAAGGTTCGATCGACCAGTTGCGTTACATAGAAAAGCACGCGTCGCGTGTTCCGTGAATTGACGGTATCGATATGTACATTCCAAGAGAATCGTGCGAAGAATGGAGGGAGGAAAGGAGGGAGAGATAAGAGTTTCCAGAAACGTGGAAAAACTTACGTGTCCTGATAATTGTAATACAATTTATTTTTTACAAATATCCTCGAAGAAGAGGAGGGGAAGAGGAGCGGATTGGAGAGGAGAAAAATATAATAGAATCGAGCAGAAGAATTCCAAGTATGTCGTCGTGAGGTCTCGGTTTCGGAGGTAATCGGAATAAAGGGGGTAGTTAAGAGCGGACCAAGGGGCCGGAAATAATTTCCCTCTCGATATCGTCTCTTTAACGAACCCTCGATCGTGCCCCTTCTAAATCAACGACGATCATCGAGAGGCAACGAACCAATCAAACCTTGGACGGGGAGAGGGTTGAGAGTAAGGGTCGCGCCTTATCGCGAGAGGCAAAAGACTTGGGCGAGAGACAAAAGATCCTCCAAGATGTATTTACGATTTATCCATTTTCGAGAGAAAGAAAGAGACAAGAGTCGTCGAGAACAAGTCGTCTTTTCTCTTTGGAAAATTTCTAAAGAATATATCAACACTTTCTCCAAGTTTGATATTAAATTTTTATCGACTCGCCAGCTGCGCTTTTTTCCTCTCCCTTCTTTCCTCTTCCTCTTCTTCTTCTTCTTCTTCTTCTTCTCTCGTTGCGTAATCCACAGAAGAAAGATGAAACGGGTTTCTTTCTCGACGTCGACAATACGAAGTCGGAAATCTACTCGTTACTCGTTCGTTGAAGAAATACAAACGATTCAACGTTGCACCGCTCTCCAGACGTCTCTC
>NW_006263599.1:27012-31361 GCF_000469605.1 Apis dorsata | reverse complement strand
GAGAGAGAGAGAGAGAGAGAGAGAGAGAGAAAGAAGAAAAGAAATCCACCGACCAGTTAGTTTCCATTTGTCGGTCGTGATTTTGCAAAGAAGAGGGAAAAGAGAAAGAGAGAAAGAGAAAAAAGGCGAGGGAAAGAATTTCTCGAGCCGATATCCGCCCTTTGAGGAAAGATTAAACGCGATAATCGCTCCTCCTCCTCCTCGGTTAGCTCGATTCTCGCCGATAACGCTAGCAACGTCGACGACGCTTCTCCGTCTCGCGTGCCTTCTGATATTTCATTCTCCGGTTATCTTCCTATCCTTATCGGACGTCGTACTTGCCGAGTCACCCAACGCCCATCAGAGTTATCCTTGTGCGAACGCCATCTAACCTAGGAATAAAAATCGGATAGAAATAAAAGAGAAAGAGAGAGAGAAGAACGGTTCCACTCTCGAAACTTGTCCATCGAGAGGGAATGATGATAAATTTCTGGGACGAGGAAACGAAGAACCGCGGCTCCTTGACGGATAACCGTTCTTCCGTTATGCTGGCAAGACTATGCGTGTGCATCCGTCAAGCTCGGGGTTACGAACCTACCTAACCGCCTCGTAATGTTCCTCTGTTCAGTCGTTGACCTACTTCTCTCTCTCTCTCTTTCAAAAGGAAAATTCTTTTTGAAAAGAATCTCTTCTCTTTGTTTTTTTCCTTGGACCGAATCGAAGGGCTCCCTCTCTCTCTCTCTCTCTCTCTCGGAAAATAGCTAGCCTCTAACTAGACGGAATCTAGAGATTGTGCAAATACTCAGATTAAAAAGTTTTAATCGGACTTGTGGCGGACGGTCCATGAATCTCTTGAAACTTTGCGACCGAACTCCCACACGATTACGTGTTCGTAGAAAACGCGAACTCGGCCGACCGGTTTTTGGTTGCTTCATACGTTTCACCGATGAATATATATATGTGTATGTGTGTATCTATATAACACGTTTGAGGGGGGAGGGAGGTGGAGAGAAGTCGATGCTTTTGGAATTATTAATAGAGTTAATAGGGGGAGCGGATGTTTCACATTCCTCTTTTTTTTTTTTTTTGTTCTCCTTCTTCTCGTTTCAGCTGGTAAACGGCCTCGATAGACCAAGGTACGTTTGCGAGACCGAAGTCATGGAGGAGGTGAACGTGGCAACCGCCACCCCCGTCGAGTACACGCCTCCTGGGAATACGAATAAAAATGCGAATGGGAACATCATCACCCTCACCTTAAAAAACAACCATCTTATCGTAGAGACGGAGGAGCGAGCGGTAAGTACTCGAATACTCGCCATTCTATGTATAACGGAGGAGTAATTTTTCTCTGCAAACATCCATCCTTCTCAGGAGGACCGCTTCTCCCCGCGTCACGATCGGATCCGTTCTCGTTTTTGTTTCTCGCATCGTTGAATCATCTGATTCAGATATTTATCGGGTGGAATATTTGTCGAAAGGACGCAAAGTGAAAATTTTAATCGTTGCTTGGAACGTTGTCCCGAAATATAGAAAGATACCTAGGAAAAGGATCCTATCAAGATCGATACAATATTCTCTCGATCCTCGTTGACGAGGCACTTCGTGAAATCGAGATTCGTGCGGCTCCTCTTTGACAGGGATAACAGGTTCGCAATTATCGCGCGGCCCCTGTAAGGTCGAAGGTTACCAGGCAATTTCGCCTACCATCGCCGTCCTACTTACGGAGACTCAGAGACTTATCCTCGTGGAAGCTCATCTCGTCAGGGGAGGGGGATTTCGGAGTGGCTCCACTTCCTTCTCTCCCTCCACCCCAAATTTCATCAAAATTTTTGCGAGACAATCCGCAGGAACAGGAGGGAGGCTCGCTCGCAATAACTTGGGGGTGGGGACCTGTTGCGATTTAATTCCATTTCAGAGAAAAGAAATTTCCACGCGCCTTCCTCTCAAGCTTTAGCAGCTTCTTTCACCACCCTCCTCCCTTCTTTCATCCTCCCGGTTCACGCGAATTTTCGCACGGCGACAATGTGCGCTACAACGTACCCCTAAACGAAACCGATCGAACAAGGAAAGGGCGTGGATCCGTGAACGGATCTCCTCTGTAAATCCTGAATGAGGGAGCGTGCACCATCAATCCTTCCGTTAATCAAGGCCCGGATAAATGAAACGATGAGTCGAGAAACGACCTCGAGAGAAACGGATGCAATAGAATTTCCTCCATCCGTGGTGTTTCCGCCACGGTTGTGTTTAAGCGACACGGTTATCGGGCCGGATATCGGTGGAAAGAATGGGGTGGAGGATTATCACTGGGGGAGGAGGTGGCAGCTACGATAAACCGGTGGACAACCGGTTTCCAATGGAAGAATTTCGAGTTGGAAACAGTAAGCTGATCTGGTGGCGAACAAGTTTGGGGTTGACAGTAGAAGCTGTGAGAGGGAGGGGGAAGGGGGATGTCTATTGTCGGAGCTAGCGGTCCAAGAATCGATACGATATCGTTTCCAACGATATCGGCTTTGCTGCCTCGACAAAGGTAGTGAAAAAAGGGGGGAAAAAGAGAAAAAAGAAAAAAGAAGGAAAAGCTAGGCCGAAGCAAACGAATCTGTCGGGCACGTTGTGTCGGTTATTTCAACGACGACAAGCGTCTTAGCGCGCTTCCTCTTTAAAGGAATGCAAAAAGCGCGCGATCCGCTTTGTTCCGGATAAGGGGTGGATGCTCGGGATGCTTGGACGTAATACTTGGCTCGTGGCCAAGCTGCGGTGTTCACCCCGGGTCGCGTGGAATACCCTCGCAATTCGAGAAATACACTATCGAGCTACTAAGCGTGCTTCTTTTTCTTTCGTTTCCTTTTTTTCTTCTTTTCTTTTTTTTTTTTCTTGAACCAAGTGCGCCATCGCTCGTGAAAACTTTCGATTCAGTTCGTTCGCCTTTCCTTTCTCTTTTGCAGTAGAGGAAGATTGATCCTATGGAAATAGAAATTATTTATTTCTATATACTTTGAAAAAAATATTTTGCAGATATTCATTGCAGATTTCACACGGGTATAGGTTAAAAAGGAAAGAGAACAAGGTTCGCATGTTTTTCTTCTTTCACACACACATATTCGAGAGCAAGGAAAACTCTTTTTTATCACGTATTTTTCTTCCTTTCAAAATTCTTTCTTCGACTTGATAACTGATAACGTCAATCGCACTTTTTGAAGAATGCATCCGTGTTGCTATTTATAAAATTCGCGCGACAAATTAGATGTCGCATAAAGATACTTTGCACAGTTTCCAGAAAGGCGCAATTGCGTCTGAAAGCGTAGGCCGTGAATTCGAGATACGGTTATTGGGAGAAGAAGTGGTTTTATCGAACGAATACTTTCATCGAGAACAAACTTTCATTGATTAAAACAAGGATGACGGATTCGTTTCGATTAAAAACGTTCGATCTCGTTTGAAGGATATATATATAAAGAAAATAGAGAAAAAAAGAAATTTGGGTTATAAAAGGTTGTTAACTAGTGAACGAGTATAAATAACGAGGCTAGAAGGGATACGAACTACGCGTCATTCGTTTACTAGAGCATCCGGGATCAGTAACGCGTGATCGGTAATCTCGCACCCTGTTATGCATCGATTAATTTATTACGCGGAAGATTAAATTCTCGGCGAACCCCCTCTCATCCCTATACGGAGGAGCAAACATTTTTATACGACGATACGTATAATATCATCCACGATACAGATATTCCTTTACTCTGTCCTCTTCAACAATCTCTTCTCCTCCAACAAATCTTCCTTTCCTTTTCCGATTTGCATTTCAATTTCAATGCCTTCAGCCGGCCGTCCCTCCATCCGGTTTCTCGAATAAACAGGAATTTCGTACGAGCTATTACGTTTCGTCGATGGATCGTGAAGTTCAATGTTTAATAATCGGAAGGGCCGAGAGCAAGGCCAGGGTTGTTCCCTGCTCGAGGATTCACCATGGAGGAGAGAGACACAATTACCCTCGATAGAGAGAAAGAGGTTCCCTCAAGATGAGTCTCTCCTCCAAATTTCGAAGCTTTTAAAACGGAACGAATGGTCGACGTCGACCCATTTTCCTTTTCGAGCGGCACACCCCCTTCTCGCCCCCCTCGAACACTTCACCCAAAGTCTTGACGGGTCTCACGGATTTCTCTCTTATCTACGTCTCTGGTGGACGATTCTTTTCGCTCGATCTATCGTGCCACAATTTTCGGGGCCACGGTTCGTCGAGGGGTCGTGGAAAAAACTGCGAGACTCTACGACGCCTTTGGGAGTCGATTTTCTCGAGGAGAAGCGAGAAATAGAAGCCACTTTGCCTCTGCTGTCCTTTACACTCTTTGTCCCTTTCGAAAAACAGGGAACAG
>NW_006263599.1:25232-26844 GCF_000469605.1 Apis dorsata | reverse complement strand
TTTTTTTTTTTTTTTTTTTCCTTTGCCCCAAACTCTCGACACAAGTTTCTCGACGAACGAACGCCGCAAGCTAGATGCCACAAACGATTCGTTGCTAAAAGGCTTTTTGCCCCTTTGCTACTTCACCTTTTAAATTAACCGTCTCGAGGATCTAGAGATCCGGAGAGGGATCCATCTTAGGAGATTATACAGGGTAGTTAGATGAGTAGTAGAGTACATATACAATCTCTCTCTCTCTTTCTTTCTCTCTCGGTGATTAGAATTTATCAGGGGATCGGAGTTCTGCTCGAAACCGCGAAATCAAACGCGTCTCATCCGATTTCAAATGGCAACCCCGTTTCGACGAGACGCGCGAAAGCTTATCGATCGCGAAGCGCCAAGTAAGAAAAGTTTGTCATAGAGAAGTGGAAGTCGATTTCTAAAACGATTTGCGAAAAGAAGTGGAAAAGATTCGAATGACTCGAAGAAATAAGAGCAATATAATTTTGTTTGAAAAATCTTTTAAAAATTTTATTCAATCTCCTATAATTCCAAAGATTAAGATTCTTCACTTCGCGCTCAAACTTGTACAATATTTGAAATGATACGATCAAATAATCAAATCCATTATTAATTTGAAAAGTGAAAAGTTGCGATATATATTCAAAAAGATCAGATTCTCGTGAGAAATACCTAATTGGAATTTGAAAGGGAAGATTTCCAGCGCTCGAGACGTTCGATAAATTCAAGTTCTTGACGCGTTCTTGACACTTGCTCCCTTCTTGATGTCACCGATAATTCAGAACGCATGGGCCAGGAGAAACAGAACAGGAGCGAGGGTGGAAACAATAGCGAGAACTAATTCTGCGGTCCGTCGACCTCGAGTAACTTCCATCGCGGTCGAATTTATACACGACCCGCGGCAACTGGTAAACTGGAAGCATCGGCTACGAAATTCATAGGGTGGAAATTAATTTGCCGGTCTCTCGACGCATCGATCCTCTTCCTCCCTTGCACGCGTGTTCAACGACCCCCTTACACAGAGAATAATAATTGTTCTTTTTTCCTTTTGTCGTCGAGTAACGATACAATATTGGAGAACGCGATCAAATTCGACCAAATTCATAGAATGGAAATCGATCTCGAACTCTCGGTGAAGAATCGTTTAAGATTTCCTCATCTTCTTTCCCCCCGCTGTCGCCTCGATTAGACAACCGAAGGGGGAAAAGAGCTGATGATGCATCGAGCTCGTAATTGCGGGACGCTTTGAACCGTACAGCGTTGCACCGTTGAAATGGCAGCGAAGGGTCGAGAGGTGAGATTGAGAGAGGCGAGTTGCGAAACGAACCTCCCTAATGACACCATCATTCGTCAAACGATCAGTCTTATTTCTCTCTCCCGTTTCTCTCGCCCTGGTAACCGACTCCACCGTCTTGATTAATACCTCTCCTCCTCTCGTTCACGTCGTCGAAAAAGGAGAATAATCCTCGATCGTTTTTTTTTTACTTCTCGTTGCTCTCGTTGTTCCCAGGTGACGATGGAGGATAATAAGAATCGAAGGTACCAGGACAACGGGTGCTCGTTCGTGGTCGAGGTGCAACCGAGCTATCAGAACGGGGAGACGGAGGCCAAC
>NW_006263599.1:22570-24868 GCF_000469605.1 Apis dorsata | reverse complement strand
GACGACGTGGCAGCCGATCAGCAAGCTCTGGTCCACAGGGAGGAAATCGGCGAGGATCGAACGTCGGGTAGGTTTCGTTTCTCGTGAATGGTGACGAATTAATTTTATTATTAAACGATAGAAAGGAAAGGGAAAAAGAATGGATTCATCGCGACAGGTTTCGAAAACACGAGGCTGTTCGGGAGCACGAACACAGGATTGTCGCAGTCGGATCTCTCGATCTCTAGCCAAGGCTCGGTCAATCCCAGCTACCGTTACGGGAATCAAATGGAGTACGACTCCGGCCACTTGGGTTACCCTATGTACGGGGGTAGTTACGAGTCGGACACGTTGTCGCGCAAGTTGGAGGGTGGCTCCAAGTGGGTGGAATTCGACAAGTCGCCGGACACGGAGAAGACGTTGCCGTCGAAAACAACGTGCAGCAACGTGGAGGCGACGAAGGACGGCGAGGAGAGCAGCGTAAGTAATCGATTTCGCGAGGGAAAAAAAGAGAAAAGATCGTTTCTAGCGTTGTTGTTTCGAAAGAGAAACGAGACTATGTATACATTTCAGCCGTCGATGACCGGGAAACAGAACAATCTGGACGTTTCCCAGGGGTCGGGAGGCTCGATGGACCAACAGGATTCGACGGACGCGAGCATTTCCACGGACACGGTTCGCTCGAATCCGAATCTCCAAGTGAACGGCGCAACACCGAGTAAAACGCAGCAGCAGAGAGCTGCGAGCAACGAGAGGGCGGAGGCGAATAAACCCGTGATAACGGGAGCGTTGCTCAAGGACGATATCCAGGAGGACACTTTTCAGGAACAGCAGAGGAAATTGGGTAACGGCACTCTCACCCCTGAGCACAAGGATGGCGAAAGGATGGGGAAGAATCAGAAGGCCGAGACCGGGATCTTCGTGCCGAGTCATAAACGGAGCGGAAGCATCCCCCCCCGATTGATCGAGGAAAGCCTGGAATTGGAGTTGGAGCCGAAGAAATCGTTGGACATTTACAGCCAGATCAAGACAAGCACGAAAAGCATACTTCCAGGATTGAGCCCCAAGTTCGAGCTTCTTCAGAACGAAGTGAGCCCCATCGAGGAGAAGGAAAGTTAATGGGGATGGATTCTTCTTCGGTTCAACACGGTTCAATATTTTCAATTTCGAGGGACGATTTGCTCGTTTCGAGAACCGTGAATATAGGAGAGATAATCGCGCTGCAGAACGATTTTCTACGAAAAATTTTGAACAGTTTCAAGGGTTTCTCCCTCTCCCATCATTTACCCTCGCTCTCCCCTCGAATACTCGCACAGAGCGAAAATCAAAATTAGACCACGAGTCGCGAGTCTTTCGCGAATGGGAAGAAGAGGGACCCCCATCCTCTCCCCCTCCTAATCAAGAACGATTTTTATCTAACGAAAAATTCGAAGAAGAAAAAAGAAAAGCTCATTGTAGATATCTCATCAACTTCGACAGATTTTAAGCCCGAGTCTTTTCGAAAGAAGAGACGACTCTCCAGCGAGGGGGATACAATCCCCCCACCCGTTCCGTAAATCGCGTAAACGAAACGAAACCGAACTAAACTCGAACGTCGCTCGAAGAACTCTTCAAAGAGACGACGAGAAGAGGAGCGATTAAGAAGAAGAAGAAGAAGAAGAAGAATAAGAAAAAAGAAGGCTGTCAGAATTTTCCTCTGATAAAAAAATCACCAGAAAGTTGACCAGGTTGAAATTGGTCGTATCCAAGGGGACGTAGTAAACCGTAGCTTGGATTCGACGAGCTTGTATCCCCTTAACGACTCTAATTCCCTCCCTCCTCCTTCGACTGCCTCTCCCTCTCCCCCTTGGATAAATTCGCCAAAGCGAGGAGATCCACGGGGAACAATCGTCGACTAACGAACTCGACACGCCGTCCTCCTGTGTCCGAGCAGCGACGCACACCGCAACCGAATCACGGGGGGAGGAGAGGAGGGTTGTCGAGAGAAGATGATAGTCCGCATTTTAGTCGAAAGTGAACGAGATTCTTTGCGCATAAAATTGGTTTTTTTGGAAACGGGGAGGGAAGGGGAGAGGAGAAAGAAAAATCTGGGATGTTTCGATTTCCCTCCCTCCCTTCTTCCCCCATGCAATTCGTTCGAACACTTTTGAACATATTGAAGAAGATTTGGAAGATTCTTCGAGCGTACGCCTCTTTGTACAACTGTCTATTTATCTATCTGTCTGTCTCTCTATCCGCGCCACGAGGGATATTATACCGTACGTGTATTACGTATACACACGTGTATCGAATTTTTGTAAATGATTGATGGCGAAGGAG
>NW_006263599.1:19444-22382 GCF_000469605.1 Apis dorsata | reverse complement strand
GGAAACGATGTTTTAAAAAAAAAAAAAAAAGAAAAAAAAAAAGAAAAAACGAATCAGAATTTGCTAAGAAATTTTCTATTGCGCGAGGAGAGAAAATAAGCACAGAGAGATAGGAGGGGATAATTAAGCGTCGTAATCGTATGGAACGTTTTATTATTAACGCGTCCATGGATAACAAAGTAAGTAAGAGTCTCTCTCTCGAACCGGCTCTCGATGACGGGATCTTTTTATCTTAGAAGAATAATTCAAGATGGACGATGGATGGATCCGTAAAAAAAAATTACATATAGTTAAATCAAACGCGATGAGCAAGTCGGGCAGAGAGGCTTAAGATTAACGTTACGTGGATTCTAGTGCCAAAATAGTTCCTTAAGGAGGTTTCTTCGAGGGCAACTCGACGTATTTGCCGAAACTATAAACGATACTATACTCGATGATTCTCATTATTATTATTATTATTATTATTATTATTATTACTTGTACGTTTCGATGCAAATGCTGCGTTACCAATATTTCAAATTTTATAACGCTTCCGTTAACGTTAATAATGCGAACGAAGTTGTTGTTGATTGATATTGGTGCTATCGCGTATGGATCTACATGAGGGGAGGGGGGGGATCGAATATATTCCTCTTTGAGTTCGTTCAGCCTCTTCGTTAATCAGATGAGAGAATTTTCCTCTCCCCTTCCCCCAATTGTAATTTTCCAAATAGAAGAAGAAGAAGAAGAAGAAGAAGAAAAAGAAGAAGAAGAAGAAGAAGAAGAAGAAGAATTTCCTTTTTTTTGGAGGCGGTACGTAAACGCTCGCGTTTATTTTTTAACACACTCGACCAATTAATTGAAAACGAAACGGGACTCGAATTTGCAAAAATTTTTCGAGATTAGTTGGAAGGTTTCACGAGGAACGAGGAATCGCTTTCGAAACAAGAGGCGAGAAACAAGCAAACCCGTTCGACCAACAGACACAATTCCTCGCCTCCTCGTTCAATTGCCATTGTCGAGCTCGAGCCGATAAATTGCCATTGCCACGATGAAAAAAGAAAAAAGAAAAGAAAGAAAGAGAGAGAGAGAAAAAAAAGAAAAAACAACAAACCCTTGCCGAGGAAGGCAATTATTCACCACGTCCACGTAAAGATAATAGAGCGTAGCTACATCTATCTAGCGATTAAGTATCGTATGTAAAAAAAAAAAAAAAAAGAAAAAGGAAGAAAAAAAGAGAGAGAAGAAAAAAAAGAAACTTAGCCATACCCACGCATAAATAAAACGGAATCGATTCATTTTTCGACTCATTACGTACTCCTACGTCTCTCCCGCTTTCTAACGAGTAAATCTAGTTTCCAGATTTAGTTTCTCGTGTGATTGTTACTACTACTATTACTACTACTACTAGTATTACTACTACTACTACTGCTACTACTACTACTACTACTATTACTACTACTAGGTGGTATTAGAGGTCTAACTCTGTGGACAAGTGTAAATTTTATATAAGACCTGAATGTCTTGCGTATTTCTAGAAATATTCTCACCACACCGTAGCTATGTCCGATGCCGATCGTTCTCGATCCCGATTTCTAAAAACATAACGCGAAACAACGTTCGAAAAAAAACATTGGTGTGTGTAACGTTTCGAGATCGATCAAGACGCACACGTCACTTCCGAAGAAGGGGGAAAAAGAAAAGAAAAGAAGAGAAAAAAAAAAAGAAAGAAATCATTCTCCATTCTTTAACGCTCTGGTATTCGCGCATCATCGGTTCGTAAAGGACATAATTTAGAGATAAATTACTTGTAGAGACTCGTCGAAGTAAGAGTTAATTAAAGATTAAACGCGGATCCCTCCCCGGGGATCTCGACACACAACCGTTCCATATGATCAATTATAAATTCGAATCGTAGTTAATTAAGCGAGTGGCAGAGAGAGAAAGAGAGAATGAGAGAGAAAAAGAGAGAGAGAGAGAGAGAGAGAGAGAGAGAACTTGAGCTTGAACGATATCGAGCTTTCGATCATGGATCAAATTTCTTTTCTCGTTTCGCATAATAATAATAATAATAATTTTTCGTGCACCCACCCCCCATCAATTTCGGTTTTTCCTCTCGCGACCTTTCCTCCTCTCCCCTCCCCCCTCGAGGGATTGGATCGGAACGAATCGAAAGTAAGTTTCACATCGTCCATTTGTCGTGCTGCATAAATACCTATCTTGTAATTGCTGAAGGCGCACCGCGTAAATCTTTTTAGAAAAAAAGGACGTGTGGACATTCATTTTTCGCTAAAATACCACGTTGTATATGTCAATTTATTTTGCAAAATAAAACAACTATTGGACACGAATCCCGTGTATGTATGATGTCGATGATCGTCAATCATTCCAGTTGAAACGTTTTCGCTCCTAACATTTTCCATCCGCATTTTTTTCTCGAATTCTCGAGGCGGAAGGATATCCCCGTGATCCTCTGCGATTAACCGCGGAGGATAACGCGCATCGCGTCGGTAACACGGGTTTTATTAAACCCGAGGGTCAATCTCGGTCGGATACAACACCATCCCCTCGGAGGGAGCGAACCGGTAATGGCCGAGCAGCCGAGTTCGTCGGTTCTTCCGCCACGATCGAGAAGGGGGGTCGAATCTGTTTTACTCGCCGCTCTCCACCCTCGAGCGCGATGCTCCCCGTTGCGCCACCTGGCGACCGAATGCCCCGAGGGGGGGTAAAATCGCACCGCCTCGATTGATAAAAACGGGTTTCCTCGNGTGGCGCGGGGTGGTGCGGAGCACGGAGGTGGAAAATGGCGGCGAGGGTGGCGGCGCCAACGGTGAATCCGGCGAGACGCGAAATATCACTGAATTATACATGCGCGTTTTTAATTCGGTAATCAATAGTAAAAACCGCTAATATATCCCCACCATTTTTCTGCTATTTAGAATTCACCAATGCCCATCTG
>NW_006263599.1:18616-19408 GCF_000469605.1 Apis dorsata | reverse complement strand
CGACAACCCTTTCCGATCGCGCGTGGGAGGAGCCGCCAAATACTGCGTCTCTATTCTCGCGGTCGATCGAGGGATCTCGATTTTTTTTTTCTTTTTTCTTCTTTCCTTTTTTCTTTTTTTTCTTTTTTTTTTTTTTTTCCTTTTAACGCGTCAAACGAACGCGAGATTAAAACGAACGAGACGAGAAACGATTGGAAATCTTCCGTTACCGTTCTGTTATCGTGTAAACGTGAAACGCGTCTTTTCTTTCTCTCTCTCTCTCTTTTTTTTTTAAATCTTAAACCTTAGAGGAAGGTTTACTTATTAAAATTTCGAGAAGTCATATATATATATATATATATATACTCGTTCGTATCGTTCGCGTGGAAATTGAAAATTCGTTTCGAGGACGAGGGTTTTCGCTCGACGCATCGACGATGATCGTTTATTCGATAATTTTCGTCCAATTATCCTCGCGAAAGACACGCGAAGCGAGCAAGTAGTACCCGAAGGCACGCACGTATATAACCGTAATTGCCGTTTATTAAAGACGATCGGTAAAAAAACACGGGGCAGGTGATGAGAACGTAAAAAAAAAAAAAAACAGTCTCGTTGAAATTGAATCCATCCAATTCTCGAGAATTCTCGATTTTTCTCAAATTTCCCTCTCGCCAAGAAAAAAAATAGGCAAGATCTCGTCTCGTAGGTTTGGGGGGTGGGGAGGGTTGCAGAGTCGGGCGTGTGCTCGAGGGGAAAAAAATTCGGCCCGCGCAACGAATTCGATGACGGTGTCCCGGCCGACGAACTCGGCGA
>NW_006263599.1:16532-16835 GCF_000469605.1 Apis dorsata | reverse complement strand
GTTAAGTTAATCGCCGTTCGATTCGCCCGCCAAACCGCATCCCCGCCGGAGAGATCCTTGGCCGGAGCCAAGCGAAACGGGAAACAAGAGACGTTTAGAGATCCCCCCGCGTTCCGTTCCCCATCGATCGTGTTTTCCCCGTTGAAAACGAACGAAATTGGGACGAGTGGAGGAGATAGGGAACTCGGCGGCAAGCGCTCGAAATCGATTTAATTCGGTCAGCTGGATTTTGATCGATGCGCGACAGAGAAAGTATCGGGGGATTATTAAAAAATAGACGAGAAAAAAAATGGGATAAAAAAC
>NW_006263599.1:15648-16489 GCF_000469605.1 Apis dorsata | reverse complement strand
GAGGAAAAAAAAAAGCAGAGCGACGAAGGTTGCTTCCCACGCGATGGTACACGGGCAAACGCGAACAAATTGGCAGAGAGGAATATTTATTTTCAATAATATCGATGTCGCGATTCTCGATGTACATTTCGTAACCGTTTTAATACATCAGCGACCGGCCAATTTATACGCGACGCGAAATTAGAGTTTACGTTAATTATTTTAATTGGTTTTGCTAATTAAGCACGACCATTACGTAGAACCGGACAATGGTCACAAAACGGACGTATTATTTGCTAAACACATTATCGTTGTCGATTGGCACGTCGGAGCGGACGAGGTTTGTCAACCGACCGGTCGATCATCACCCATCATCGGTCTCATCGCGCGCTCATAATTACGCTGATTAGACAACGATCTATCCTGTCCACGAAGACAGTCGTGGACAGTCTTCCCATTGACTAGACCCGCCTCTAGCCGAACGAACCTAGAACGAGTGGCAAACAAGGAGAATCGAGACGACGTTTCTAACGACACCCTCGATCGAGAGATCGAGAACGAGAACGAGAGAGAGAGAGAGAGAAAGAGTATACCCACCCTTCCGCCCGACGAGATCGACCCTTGTTTACAAACAGGACACGCAAGGTCGCCGATCTTGAGGGGGAGGGGGTACGAAATAATCCCCGTCGGGGTGTCCCATCCCNCCACTTACCCCGATTATTCTCTCCTCCGTTTCGATGGACGGACGGACGGTTGGATGGATGGATGGATGGATGGATGGATCCCATTCCTGGAAACTCGGGATTCTATCGCGCGATTTGCAGTTGTTGTTTCGAGAGAAGAGGATAGAAGGGGAAGGGAG
>NW_006263599.1:13460-15281 GCF_000469605.1 Apis dorsata | reverse complement strand
GTGTATGCAATAATATTTCGCGTTATACGCACCGCGGCTACAGCGGGATTAAATCCGCCGCCCGTGGTCGCTTGCAAACGGATTTTAACGAAATTCCACGGCGAGAGCGACGCGGTGAGAAAGGGAAAAAAAAAAAAAAATAAAAATAAAAAAAGTAAAAAGAGTAAAAAAAATAAAAAAAAATAAAAAAAATAAAGAGCAACGCGCGCGGAGGAGAAATGAAGCAAGGAAGAAAAAAAAGCGGCGGCGAACGAGAGAAGGACGGAGAAAAAAGAGAGAGAAAGAGAGAGAGACAGAGAGATGAGACGACGATCGAGAGAAAGTGTATATCGATACGGAACTGCTATTTCGAGGCGGTTTTCAGTGTTCGAGGGACGCGGTTGCTGATGAGGGTGGCGGTGTTCCTAGCGGGGTCCCCGGGCACGTGGTGCTACTATTGATTTTAATTTTAGTGAAAGAGGTGGAAAAATTAGAAGGGTGGCACGAGGAGGGCTGACACACGGTAGGAAGGAAAAGGGAGGATGAGTGAGAGGCGGAGGAGAGCGAGCGAGAGATAGAGCGGCGAAGGGAGAGAACGCGAAGAGGCGAGCGGCGTAGGGTGAAAAGAGGAGAGAAAACGAGTGGCCGTGCGAGAGACGCGGGAAGAGAGGAAGGGAGACAGAGAGAGGGAGAGAGAGGGAGAGAGAGGGAGAGAGAAGTCGGGTGAGAGCACCGCTGAACAGTTTCGCTTTCATTTCCCTCTTTAGCCGAAGGCAAAGGTAGTCGCTTCGAGGATGGGAGGGATCCCGATGCCCGAGGGAAGGCAAGGCAAGGAAAGGAGGCAAGGAAAGAGGGTGAAATCGTATCACTGGAGGATGAGAGAGTTAGAGAGAAGGGAGAGGGGGAGCGGAGAGAGAAAGAGAGAGAGAGAGAGAGAGATAGGGAGAGGGAGAGAGGTCGATGGAAGAAAGATACGGGAACTCGGTTAGAAAAAGAGAAGCGGAGGCTAAAAGGAGGGTGGTACTGTTGAATGAGAGGGTGGGACGCAGGGGTGCAGGGCTCGCGAAAAAGAGGAGAACATACCCTCGACTGTGTAAAACACAGAGGTTCGCGGTGGCGAGGCGAGTTCGTGTTTAAAAAACTGCCTCTCCCTCTCTCTCTCTCTTCCTCTCCCTCTCCCTCTCCCTCTTTCTTCCCTTCTCATCCCGCTGCGCCACCCACCTCCTCCCCCTTCTTTTTTTTCTTTTTCTTCTTCCTTCACCCCCTCCTCTCCCCTTTCCCGTCCCTTGTCCTAGCATACCGAATCTTCTCGGCATACCCTTACCCCTTTCACCCCACGCGGCTCTATTCGTCAGCAACCGAGGACGACCTCCGCGATAATTCTCACTGCGCGTTGCTCGACCCTCGCGCGCGATTTTCCTTTCTTCCTTCCCCCTTCTATCTTTTCTTTTCTTTTTTTCTTTTTTTTTTTTTATTCTTCTTCTCTTTCCTCTCCTTTCCTCCTCCTCCTCCTCCTCCTCCTCCTCCCTTCTTTTTCTCCTTCGCTATTTTCCACAGGCGGTGGATACGCGCGGCACGCCGCGGATCACGGACAAATGCGTGCTTCACGGGTGCACACGCGTAAAGCACGCGTGTTCCACGCCGAGGAACGAGAAAGCGAGAGTGAGAGGGTAGTAGGGTAGGTCGAAGAGGGTAAGGGGAAAGGGGGTATAGAGAGAGAGAGAGAGAGAGAGAGAGAGAGAGGGTGAAGGATGAGTTCCTTTGTGGCCGCCTAGATTAAAGGCAGACGTTGATGGGCCGTCAAAGGAAACTATTAGCGTAGAAGGTAATGCAATATTTTTT
>NW_006263599.1:8460-13317 GCF_000469605.1 Apis dorsata | reverse complement strand
CTCTCCTCTCCTCTCCTCTCCTCTCCTCTCTTCTCCTCTTTTTTCCTCTACGCAACGCGGCCGAGAAATTCTTCCGGCTATTTATTAACATCCGATTAATAATGGCTTTACGCATCGGAACTCGTTCGAACGTTCGAAGCAACGAAAGGAACGAACGAACGAACGAACGAACGAACGAACGAACGAACGAGTCGCGACGGATAATTAATATCATTATGCCCTGTGAAACACAAAGAGCGGAGTTACGACATTTAATTAACAATATTACGAATCGCAGGACGATGGGCGAGGGTGGAGGAGACGGGTGGTGGGGCGGTGGGTCGGGTGGCGGTGGTGAGGGGATATAAAGAGAAACAACGGTATGTTTTTCCTGGCGATAGGCGAGCCAGGTATGATCGAGGGTGGTCGGGGACGGGGGCCAGGCTGTATATCCGGCGTGTCGAGGGGCGGAAGGGCGTGTAGAGGGGGGGAGGGAGAAAGAAGAGCGACAAAAAATTGACTTTGCCAAAAGCCGGCATCGGTCGTGATCGTTCTCATTGGCCGGCAGCGAAAAAATCCCATCGAATCAGCGGACGAGGTGAGATTTGCAATTAAAACGCGGGATGGTATACCACGGGCGGAGGGTGACGGAGGGTGGCGGAGTGCCGGGGCTGTTAAGCGGGAAGGGGTAGGCGGATACCGCCGACCGAAAGGGCGCAATAAATGTACGCATTGCGCAGAATTAGTTGATTAAAATATAAAAGAAGAGCGGTGGGGATGGAGGAGGGTTCGGCACGGGCGGGGTGGCGCGGCGGGAGGGGTGGCGGATAGGCGCCAGAAGGAGAAATCTCTTTTCCCCTCTCGCTTTTGCTCCTCTTCTCTCTGGACCAGCGGCAACAGCGGGGAGAAGGTAGATCGCGGCGGAGAGAAAGAGAAAGAACAAGACTAGGCGGGAGAGCGCAGCAGCCCGGGAAAAGAAATAATCTGCGAGCTGTATTGACGTTTCTAGTCTAACTCTGATTGAATTATGCATGAGCACACCGGAGATGCCGAGAGCTACCCTTCTCTCTTCCTCCCCACGAGCATAATTTTCTCCCTGCTGCGTACAGAAATATAATGTACGCGTAGTACCTGTGCCCTGGACACTGGTGGATCGTCCAGAGATAAGGGAGAGAGAGAGAAAAAAAAGAAAGAAGGAAGAGAAGAAAGGAACGTCGTCGTGGGGGTGTCACCGGATGCGCGTAATCGTCGCGAAAACGGGCGGAAAACGCGGTATTCTCGACGCCAAATCGCTACCTATATATATATATATATATATAGCGTTTTCGTAACGCGAAAAACAAAAACAACAACAACAACAATAACAAAAGAGCCTTCCTTGGTCGAAATCGAATTTCGATACTCCTTTTTTCCCTTTTTATTCTTCTCGAATTTTTCTTCTTCTCGTCGTTCCGTGTTATATCATACGTGCGTTCTTTATATATATATATATACATATATACATATACGCAGTAATTTATACACGCGTAGATCCGCAATCGTCGTAACACCCACGCGCACCAGGCGCAACAATACGAGCGGAACGACACTCGTTATCAACGTTTGCCAACCCCGTCCCAACCGTTATCGCGAAACGATCGAAATCGCGGCAACGCTCGCGCCAATTTTTTTTCCTCTCTCTCTCTCTTTTTTTCTTTTTTCTTTTTTTCTCTTTTTTTTTTTCCCTCCTTTGCCAAAGGTGGGTGAATTATGGGGATATACGCGGAGCATCGCGGCCTTTGATTTACGGAGGGGGGAGGGGCGGTTTCAATCGAAATCGCGGGTAAGATCGACGCGAGAGGACGAGCCACTCGTAGATTCCTCGACGCGCGTCGGTACGCGTGCCTTTGAAAATGGCAGAGGGAAGGTACCGCACCGATATGAGCAAGCGATGAATATACGCATCGTGGCACGGTAGTTGGAAAAAAAAAAAAAAAAAAAAAGTTGAGGCCTCTTAGCTACCCCTGGCAACGTCGTCGTCGCCTGCCTGCCTGCCTGCCTGCCTGCCTGCGCGTCTCCCCTTCGTCGTCCTATCCACCGTGGCAGCCTCGAGTAATGCATTTTTTCTTTTTTTTTTTTTTTTAACGTTTCCCCAACTAATTCACCGGTGTCCTAGCTAGGCTTAGAATAGGCTTAGGGAAACGGCCGCTTTTCCTCCTCGAGTGGCGAAATCTTGATCGTTTCGCGAAAGTAACCGATTTCGTCACCCCTTCCACGATATATTCCTGTTCGCGTGATATATACGCATACGGAGGATTCTATTCAAAAGAGAGATCTCGATTAAGCTCGAGCTCGATGGGGGGATGAAGGCGAGAAGGGGTGAGGTTGGGAAAAAGAAAAAATGTTTTTCTTCCCGAGGAAGGATCGAGGCGGTTCGATTACGCCGTCCCGTCGATTATATATTTTTTCTAGGCGACCACGCGTCCATCGAAACACGCGTCTTTCCTTCGTTCCGCACGCACGGGAAAGGAAAGCTCGAGGTTCCGCTATTAATAGATAAAACCAGGCCAGGGGGAGAAATGCAACGCTCGTGGCCGGTCAACGGTGCGTGCAAGAAGGGAAGGGTAGAAAACGGTTCACGGTATCGAAGGGAAGGGTTGAGGCCTCGTAGCGCGTGTGATACGTGAAGAAACGCGCGAAAATCTTGTCCAACGTGTCATCGACACGATCTCCTACGATCGAGGGAGGGAGGAAGGGAAGATCGTTCGCGTACAATGCGAATCGATCGATCGATCGATCGAATTTCCTTCCCCCTAAAAAATGAAAAAAATCTCCATCGCTCGTTCGTTGAGAATCGAGAATCGAGATGAAACGAAGACGACGAACAATCGTTCGAAATTGTTGCGTGTGTCTCTGCTCCTCGCGATCGTAAGTAAGAAATCCGGATTCCTCGCGAATCTCGCGGATATTATTCAATCGGATATATTTCGAGGAACGGCATTTCCGATCTCCATTGTTTATCGCTTAGATATCGCGCCAACGCGCGCAATTAACAATCGTTTTCTTTCGTTTAATTTATTAATCGAATATTTATACACACACGAGCGAACCGGCAAGCTCCGGGCGCGGAGGAGGGAGGGGAGGAGGAGGAGGGGGACGCAATTATCATAGAAACAGAAAGACGTCTCCTCCGTGTTTGTTTAACTGTCGAGATAATTATGAAATGCATTCGTTGCTACGGCAAAATAACGATAGGTATATACTTTCTACGGTAATGCGACTAATTATTATAAATGGTCATGTTAATTTATAAACGAAATTCATCGAATTACGCGAACGCCGGAGGCTTCGAGGGGGAGGGGGTGGCGCGAGGTGGAGGAGGAGGAGGAGGAGGAGGAGGAGGCACGAGGAGGAGGCGAAGGGTGGAACTAGCGCGATAGGCAGCCGGGGTGAAACGCGTCAAATGGAAATGCATGTTTTTTGCCGCTTTAGTAAAATCAGGGGTGCAGGAATTACGTCCCTCTGATGCTCAGCGCGCGAGTTTTATTATGCATTTACACACTTATACATCCAGTGTAACTACGCATCGCTCTCTCTGGCAAGCCAACCCGCGACAGGGGCTGGCTGCCAGAGGGATGTTGAATCTCCCACCATCGCGGTCCAGGTACATCCCCACCAGCCGACCGCCGATGAGGGAGTTTCGCGTCTAGTACTAAAAACGAGGATCGATACTAAAATGCTTTAAAGTCCTGAATTTTATATCCGACCGAGAGTTGCCAGGCCTAACGCGCTCCACCCTGCTTCCTCTGCTTCCTCCGTCTTCCCTGATTCCGGTTCAAGGACACCCGAAACCCTCCCTCGTCTCTTCCATCTCACGCCATCCCAAACCCGCTTTTACCCCTTGTAGCTGGCCATCGTTCTTCCATCGCGATCCACCATTTATTATTCGATCGGGTTCGCATCGGGATTCGATCCCGATTTTTCCTCTCCAATATTCATTTCTCTTTCTCCCTTCCTCTCTCTCTCTCTCTCTCTCTCTCTTCCGTTGTTCGTTCCATTGGATTCCGTTTCGTTCGTTTTTTAAGAATTTTCGAACGTATCATCAATCGGATTGCTACGAATTACACCGAACGACGATAGTTCAAATGGGCAAAGGAAAATCGGGCAAGAAAAGATCGCGTCGTTAGTTAATCGTCGGCCTATTTTCTTCGACTCGACGACGAGTTTAAAAAGGAGGGAACGATTTTGCAACGAAGAGAGCCGCAAAGTCCAGAAGATCCTCGATCCTCGACTCGTGGGTGGGCACTCGAGAGAAAAAGACAGAGAGGGAGAGAGAGAAAACGAGATCCAAAGGGCTGCCGAATGTCTGCTACGCAACTTTTCTCCCTTACAGGGAGAGACGACCCTATGGCATCGAGGAGCACGATGGAGAACGCGAGAAGAAAGTAGAAGGAAGAAACCGAAAGGCGTGCCGTGCGAGAGAGAGGAGGAAGAAGCGAGGGTTGTGGGGATGACGGGGGGGCGAAGCGCCCCTTGTTTCATTCCGCTTTTTAATAAGGACCTCGTTTGGAACTCTAGGCTTTAAATAGATCAATACCTACGTACTTCATCCCTGGCAACGAACCCATCCCGCTCCCGCTCGTTCCAGCCCCCTAGTCACCCTTTTTACCCCGCGTTCAACTACTCTCTTTCTCTCTTTTCCACCCTCTTCCTCTTCCCTTCGCTCTCTACCTCTCTCTCTCTCTCTCTCTCTCTTTCTTTCTCTCTCTTTCTCTCTCTCTCTCCTCCTCCTCCTCCTCCTCCACCTCCTTCTCTTTCTACCAGCTCTCTTTCCGCTCCTCTCCGCTCCCTAGTTTCCTCTTTACCTCTCGCGTCGTTCACCTCTGTCCCTTCCTCGCC
>NW_006263599.1:6192-7872 GCF_000469605.1 Apis dorsata | reverse complement strand
CCCCTTTATCGCCGACCGCCCGTCCGTTTATCCAACTCCGTTTCTCTATTAATCCCACCAATGTCACGAAACTTTGTACGAATTATATTATAAACTTAAATTCCGGCAAATTTTAAATTTCGCGGGATCGCGGAGTCAACGGGTCCTTTTTGTTTTTTTTATTCGGGAATTCAATTGCCGCGAGTTTCAGTTGCCCCATCTCCTCTTTATCTCTTCTTCTTATCTCCTTTTTCTGTCTTTACTCGTCGAGACTCGTCGAGACTCGCCGCTGATAGACGAAACGATACGATGAAAATGCGGTGGGCGCGGGATTCGCGGGCAGAGGGGGGAGGGGGGACGAGTTTGTTTCTGGCCTACGGGATCTACAGGAAACGGGACAGCGGGCGAAACACGAGCCAGGGATGATTGATCGGCCGCCTCTAAACGCGATGGTGGTCGGCGATGATCGGGGCGTTTGTGCGCCGTTATCAGCCAATTAGTAGTCGAGCCGGCTCTTAATCTACCCAATTCGGCATAGAGCGTTCGTTACGCGTTACATACATCGAAGGTTGCAATATCGTATGCCCCTGTATACATTTTTTTTCTCCCCTTCTCCTCCCCTTTCCCTAGCCCGAGCGCAACGATATGTATGCGAAAAAACGATATATATGTAAAATGATTCTTTTTTTTTTTTTTTTTTTTTTTCATCGACAACGACCGATATGGGAAGCGGCGGCCGACCGACCGCTCCACCAGACGCATTTTATTAATTTTAACGGTCCGTCGTTGATTCGAGAGGCATGGGGACACGGAGCGAAAATCATTAATTGTTGCTGCTGGTGCCGCCAATTCGTGTAAGTGATCGGTTCAATAAATATGTTTCAATTAATTAAAGCGAAATCAAGTTTGGTCCATCGAACTTTTCCCGGATTCGAAAACGGCCGCGTTTCGAATTAGTCGCGACAGGGTTAAATGGTAGTCGAAAAAGGAGAGCGGTGAGGGGGTGGGAGGGGTAGAGGGAGAGAGGTGGAATAGAGGGAATCTCGCGACACGCGGGATCGTTTTCCAGCATATCTACCCGCCCGTTTACACGAACGCGAGTCGAAGGCGAGTCACGTAATTTCGCGGTCGAAACGAGGGGAAACGAAAGCGGTGAGGTGACCGGGGATGATTGGTCGTGCGATTCGTTTCCTTTCCTTTCTTTCTCCTCTCTTTTTCCTTTTTTTTTTCCTAGGGTCAAAGGGGAGCCGATGGGAGCGAAGGGTGTTGGATCCTCTCTCTCCCCTGTTTTCCACTCTCTCTCTCTCTTTTTTCACGGGCGTTCGGCCCGGAAAGGGTGATTTGTCGACCTGACCTCGAGAACCGTAGAGAGTGTCCTTGACCTATCGACGTCGACGCGCCACGTCGCTCACCCGAAACGAGATATCCTCGCCTCTATTCGACTCTCGAGACTCGATCGAACCTCGAACGAAGATTCCTCTCTCTCTCTCTCTGTCTCTCTCGTGATTTAATTTTCTTACGAATAGAGAAAAGAGGGAAGGAAAAATTGGAGAGGNCCCTCGCCTCGTCCGTTGCCAGCCTTTCCTCGCGCCCCTCGGCCACCCTCCTCCAGCCTCGTTCTCTCTGGCTCTCTGCGTGAATGGGCGAAATGTAGGTAGGAGCCCGTTTTCGCTTTCTATACGGCACCCGGCGAAAACGAGA
>NW_006263599.1:0-5365 GCF_000469605.1 Apis dorsata | reverse complement strand
GGCCTCCTTACCGAGGAGTCTGTACTCGCGTTCCTGGGCTAGGGAGCGGCTACGAGGGGAGATGGGAGAACGCCGAGAGAGGAAGACGAATATCAACCTCGATGAGAAACAAGAGAAAGAGAGAGAGGGAGAGAGAGACGAAGAAAACGAACTTTAAGCGAATATCCTGGTTACGCTCCTAGGATGATCCTGCAAGCTGATTCCTAGTTTATTTTCAAAGATTTCTCCCCCATCCCTCCCCTTCTCCTATCTTTCTTTCTCATTTGCCAACGAGAGTAACTAACTTGTCTCATTTTCTCGAACGCGAATCGAAGAAGAAAAGGAAGAAGAATCGTATCGTATCGTATCGTATCGTATCGTATGGTTGGTGACGAATCCGATGTTCGACGTATTCTAGATATAACTATATATATATATATATCTAGACTAGGTATTGTTCGAGGGTACGGAGAAACGGTGTGCGGTCCGTGTTGGCAAAGGCGAGCCGCTATTATTCCGATTGCGAGCAACAAGGTGCACCACTTGTGGCTCGAGCGGCGAACGAAACACCTACGTAGTCAGTATCGAGCAGAAGCGTACGGGGTGGGTAGGTCTGAGGCTGGAGGGTAGGTAGGTAGGTAGGTAGGTAGGTAGGTAGATAGGTAGGTAGGTAGGTAGGTTTGCTCGACAACGATACAACGAGCTCTCGAGTAGCGGCGAGTAGCGGAGTACAATCGAACGAGTCGGTCGATAGAACGAACGGAGACGTAAGAGTAACGCGAATATCGGGAGGGGGGAGGAGGATACCGGACAGAGGAAATGAGAAACCCGCCCTTTCGAAGCCGGGACAAAAGGAGAAAGGTGAGGGGAGGGAGGGAGTCGGTCCCGTTTCACTCAGCCTCGGATATTTATCGAACTCGTCCGACTCGATTTCTTCTTCTTCCTCCCCCGCCCCCCACCCCCGACGACCATCGATCCTTCCGCGCCCGCGGATGTCATCGATTCCTCGTCAAGGATTTCGCGAAAGTTAAGGGCGCCCCTTTTACAGGCGCCCTCGAAAAGAGCACTTTCCCTACACTTTAGCCTTAGAGTGGCAAGTGTAATTGCACAGTGACGTTGTCGTTCGTTCAGTGCACTTGTCGGGAACGGATTCCTCTTACGCGTCAAAGAGACGTACGTATCGGCGTCGACTTTCGATTCTATCGCCCCGTCCCTCCCTTCGAAATGCATTCCTCCCCTTAAAAAAAAAGAAAAAAATCTCTCTTCCGCGATATCTGTAGCCAAGAGAGATCTTTCTTCTCGCTTTTATCGATCTACTCGATAAATAATCTCTCGCACGAGCTTGAAAACCCGTCGATTTCGTTCCCATAGGCGCGACGCCTTATCGGCCTTCATTCACTTATATCCGCGTCTCGAATCTCGGATAACGCTCGACTCGCGTGTACTCGCGTTCCCCGCTCGTTGCACGCGCAGAGAATTCTGCAATTGCTCGCGTGTGCGCGCAATAATTACGTTTGCCAACAGCGTGGGCCTTCGATGCGCCCGACTTGATCACGACAGGCCACGAAGGCGGCGTTTTATCGTAGGCCTGTTTTCCCGCCGCGCGCGATATCGATAAATCCTTTATCGGAAATGGAAATATTCGATGCGCATGACTTTCGATGCGTTTCGTCGCTTTAGGATTTTGCCCAGATATTCGCTCAACGCTGATTTTAAATTCACGCGTCGAATGTCGCTCGAAAATCGAATTCGCGAATAGTTGCATATTTCATGTAAAAGGGGCCCGAGGTTGCCCGAGGAATTTCGAAATTCGTCATTTTTTCCCCCCATCTCTCTCGAATTATTTCTTTCTTTCTTTCTTTTTTTTCTTTTTTTTTTTTTTTCGATCGAAATCTATCGCGAATCCATAGAGGAGAGGCACGTTGCGTTCTCTCTCGTGAATTCTTTTATTTAGGCCACGTAAATTTCGTACACCTATGACGCGTCGTCTCTGATGCTTTCTCTTCTTCTTCTTCTTCTTCTTCTACTACTACTACTACTACTACTACTACTACTCTCCTCGAGACACGTTCTCAAAGCGTGACGCGACAGCTGTGCCGACAGCTTCACCGAAAATCGCGTAACCGTCGTCGCTTTATCGTCGTAGCTAGGGTTGTGGATATCGAGTGTCACGAACATCGGGGAACACCTTGTCCGACACCGACTCTCGATCATATCGCGTTCCACCGGAGAGCTATTTCAACCCAAGCGAAGCCAAGCCAAGCCGAGTCGAGTCGAGTCGAGCCAAGAAACGATCGTTTTTTAATTGCGAGGGAGGGATCGGTTTTGCATAAGACATCTCCCCGATAATCTCGGTCGCGTGACGCGAAGCAAGCGGGCGTCGTTACGGAGGAGAGCAAGTAAAGGTATTATCGGTAAATTATCGGAAAGTTTTGGGCGAAAATTTTCGGAACGAAAGCGTAAGACGTAAAGCACGGACCGTGGGTCCGTGGACGAAGAAAATTTGCGAACCACTGTAAAAACTAGTTGGCGTTCTTGCGGCCAAAGAAGTCGAAAACCTCCCGTGAACCCTACGTACCCCCCACCACCGTCACCGCCACCACGATGCAGGCTCCTTTCTTTCGTTTCGTCGGGCCCACTCCTCGATGGCCGGGCCCGAGCCGTGCACCTAAAATGCATGCTAGGCTTTCCCCCCCGGGCTCGCGCCCCCGCCCACCAAAAATTCTCCCCACCAATGCGTTGCTAGGCATCTTCTCCCGGTTGCCACGTCCCCGTGTGTGCGTGTACTCGAACCTCCTTTCCCTTTGACGATCGGTCCCCTACCTTAGCGATGGGCTCGATCCCAACGATGCGTTGGGGATCACTTTCCCATCGTTGCATCGAAAATTACGTGTAACGCGTAATTCGATTTTTTCTTTTTCTTTCTTTTTTGCGTTTTTATTCATCGATTGTTAAAAAATTAAGTAAAAAAGAAAAGAAAAAGTAAAAATTTTCGAAACGTCGAAAATTTACTTTCACGAATAATACATACATCCGTATAGATCGACGAAAGAAATACAAATGACTTTACATACGATACATATAAACGTATCGATATAAACAAACGATTTAAGCGATTAAAGTAATTTCCGTTTATATCGCTCGGCGATATAAATATTATCGCCGAGAGAAACAGAGAGGGGAGAATCGCGTCGACATTTCCACGTGTCTCGAACGATTTACAATTCATTCGACGTTCGAACACGACACGAGTCTTCTCACGAGCGGGGCCCGTTCGAAAAGTTGCAGAGAGAGAGAGAGAGAGAGAGAGAGAGAGAAGTGCAGAGAGAATTGAACGGCCATCGCTACCCCTACTCCGCACCAACCCCTGCCTCTCCCCCTCCCCCTTGCTGCAAAACGTATCCATCGGTCTCTCTCGCCGGCAAATAGTCCCAAAATGCATCGGTTGCGCCGCTCGCTCCTCGTCCCTCTAACCGCCCTCACCGATGCGAGGGAACGAGACAGAAGAGGGCCCAGAAGTGCAACGGCTTCCAACTTCTACACCGCTATACAACCACTCTTTCCTACGTAACCAACACACCTACCGCCAACACACGAACCTCATCGGGCATCGGCATCGCGATCACCTTCCTCCTCCTCCTCCGCCTCCTCTTCTTCTACCGCTTTTAACTTTTGCGTTGCTGCTGCCTGGCCCCCTCCCCCCTCCCCCTCACCCCTCCCTTCCTCACCCATCTGTAATGCAGTTCCCCGAGCCAGCTCACCACGAGCAGCGCACTCTCCCCTCTAGTTGCTAGGTCCACTTGCCCGCTTTCTTCGCGAATAGGTATATAACTTATACCCACTTGCACACGATCCGGGGACTGGCGTGGGCAAACCCCACCTTAGGTGCAACGGCCTAAATGCAAGTTGTTCCCGGGGCTACGTTTCTCTGGCCCGGACCCTGTTTCTCTTGTGCTCGCCTTGCTTACTACTCCTCTCTCTTCCAACTCTTCCTCTCCCCCCTCGATCCTTTACGACGTAGATCCGCTACGATTTTTCTCCTCTCTTTCGAATTTTTCCTTTTCTTTCTTCCTTTCTTTTCCTCTCTTTCTTTCTTTCTTTCTTTCTTTCTTTTTTTTTTTTTTCGTTATTTTTTTATGATTCAACCCTCTCTCTCCCTCCTTTTCGATTCGCCCTCGATGTCGAGGGCGGGCGCGCGCTATGAAACGCGGAGAGGCGCGCGTGTTTTTCGAAGGGTAAAAAATCGGGAAAAAGAAATGGAGGGGAGGGGAGGGGAGGGAGAGATTCAACCGCTCGATTCGCGAAATTTCGAGTGTTTCTCGTCTCGGGAATATATATGTATATTCTCCAATCTCGTCGGTGTCTATCTATTTTTATCTTAGATATCCGTAATCGGGCATCGGTCGCGACAGATAACGCATTCACCATCGCGTCGTTTAATCGTAAAAGATATATTTCTCGATGACAGTTTTCGGTAAATCTTGGATCGATAAGGGAAATCGAATCCGTTAGAAACGATACGGATTCTCTTTATATATATATATATATATATCTATCTATACATAAGCGACAATGTTTTTTCTCCTCTCCCCCGTTCGAAAGCGACGAGTCTAATCAAGCAGAGGGCAGACGGGAGCGTAGAAGAAATTCGCGCGAAGCCACGCCTTGCGTCCACTCGTTGCGTGAAAATTTCCAGACGGCCTGCTATGTGGGCCATTCGAAGAAGGGTCATGCTTTTAGAAAACCCTAACTTGTTCGAGTTAATTAGCTTAGTTAGTTAGTTAGTTAGTTAGTTAGAAACGATAACGTTAGATTCGATCTCGCGCGAAACGGGAGGATTATTCCTCTCCGCGTTATATAACGATCGATTTCGAATCTTTCGAATCTTTCGTTTAATTTTTTCGAAGGGACAAAACTCGAGGATGGTTGGATAAGAGCGTGGAACGTGTGTGTGTGTGTGTGTTGCTCGTTCGAGAAACACGAAAGAAAGAGGAAAATCGGGACGCCTCGGGCTGGACGAGGAAAGGAGAGGACGACGGGGAGGGCCCGCAAGAAACGGACGGAGGAAAAAATTGCAAGCCAGATGCGGCCCTGTCTCTCTTTGCTAGAGTCCCCTCTCCGAATCGAGGCTGCACCTAAATGCGCTATCCCTCCGTGGTTCGTCGTTGCGCCTCGGTGCCCCACCAAACGCATTCCTCCTATTTAGGCCCCCCACCACACCGGGCCGAAAAGTGCAACGGCCTAAATTCACGTAGGGGAAGGTAACAAGGGCCTTGGGCTTCTCCCACCCGTGGCCCCGGTGCAACAACCTAATTTCTAGACCCTCCCCTCTCCCCTCGACCTCTCGTTTTGCTTCGCCTCCTCCCCCTCCTCCTCCTCCGCTCTC